>NW_011896034.1:0-1899 GCF_000151845.1 Pteropus vampyrus | reverse complement strand
TATTCAACATATATAGACACATGAAATGGATTGTTTAGTACTACTATGTCACTGATTATTTTGTTTCCATTTTACAGATCAATTTCACATGTGAAACCTCATTTAAGTAAAAATATTTTATTTATTTAATTTTTTTTACTTAGAACCATTTATTGTTACAGGATCAAAATGTAACAATAAAGATGGGCAAAGAGCACATCAAAATCTTTAGCAAATTTATTTTAACTAATACTTCTATTTTGTGCATGTTATATTTCCCGACTCTTATGCCAGTTTTTTTAAGCTCAGCCTACACATGTTACTCTGTGTATTTATCCTAGAAGCCTGCCCATTTCCAAACTAATGAAAGAGATGTCACAAATTGCTAGTGCCATCTATTAGTGGAAGCATAGAACTGCAAATCATGATAATGCCTTTAAATAGCACCTTAGAAGTCATGAGGGGTAAAATCCATCCCAAGACACATACTTGTTCTAATTTATGTTTAGACCTACTGGTCTTTTGAAAAATAAGCTTTCACTACATGCACTAAACTTAGATTCGATCATGAATTTTGGAGATTTTATATACAACTTTGCATTAATAAATCAGTTACCACAATTTTTTTCAAAAAGTTTTGATAAATGCATCGTTTTAATCAATTAATCTGTAACTATACATAATATATCATGATTTTGTAAATGAACATTGTTGGATAATGATCAATTAAATATTTATTCTAGTACTGGTCTCTCGAAGATATTAAAAATTCAAGCACAAATGATATTTAAAACAGTGCTGACTTTAGAGATTAAAATTTCTTCAAAAGATGTAAAGGTATAATGTTTTGACCTGTGGAACTGTGATATGTAGGTGTGCCATTGAAGATTAAATGAGGAAAATTGAGATAAGAAGTTAAACCACAGAATTTCTTACAGCACACTTGAAGTTCATGATAACTTCATAAGTTACTTAAAGTACGCATCTCAAATACAATTATGTATTCATACTAAGCATAAATAGATTATGCTCTGCAACTAACAGTTTAATTTTGTTACTAGGAACATATGCAATCATATTAATTAATTATAATTAAATTTATTTATGAAAGATCCTTTAATTGCATTAATTCTCGAATATGGAATTTAAGTGTAATTGACCAAAATTCACAAAATATTTTTACTTATATTGATTTGTGTAATAATTAAAAATAAGGAAACAAAGAGAAATTAATTATTGCAGATCTATACATCTATCTTGTTGCCTAAATATCTAGATATTTTATATCACGACAGTAGTGGAGTCTTGGATATAATTTATATGAAGAGAAATAACAATATAAAAAGTTAGAATTGGAAAAATAATCTCTTCCATGTTCAGGTTTACTTAAGCTAATAATTACTGAATATCATTATCAAAAGTTGGTGGATTAAAGGCTTATATGGGATGGTTTTGTGACCTAAGTTATTTTCCTACTGAATAAAGTTTACACTATATAAATTATTATTTAAGGGCCAATCTATTTGGTAGCTTTAAATACAGAAGCTACAAATTGGAGACTTTCACTAGCTCTCATTGGATCTGACCAGCATTGGATCACAAGATGTGTGATTGAGATTTGTTTTATTTTATTTTTATTATTTTGCCAGGATACACTTGATAAGTAGATGAATAAAATTTTCTAGTTTCGGTGTGCTTAAATTGAAGATTTTGAAATCAAAATATGATTTTTAAAGTTAATAAAATTTAAGAAGAAAAAGCCATATGATATAAGAATCAACAAGTCAGAGATCTGATGCCAAATATGCAATGACTATTGGACAAAAGGTGTTTCAAAAAATTTATAATTTCTTTGCTCTTGATGTGTATATACAATACATATACATATATATACACACGTACACATAATATATACACACG
>NW_011896033.1:3770-6476 GCF_000151845.1 Pteropus vampyrus | reverse complement strand
TTCTCCTTCCCTCTGCTGTGTTAGGGGGATGCCGCTTGTGAAGCCCACAAGGAAGCCAACACAGCAGCCACTCGAATCCTCGGAAGCTGCACTGCTGACTCTCCGGAATAGCAGAGCACTTAAGAGCAGAAGCTCGAGAATCAACTGACCTGGGTGCAAATGCCCTTCCTAGCTATGGGAAAATTAATCAGCCTTCTGTGCCTTAGTTTCTGAATCTGTAAAATGGGGGAAATAATGACACCTGTCTCAATGGGATGTTATACTCAATTTATTAACCTAATATCTATTGAGCACCTACTATGTGCCAGGCAGTGTTCTAGCTGCTAGGGATATAGTAGTGAACAAAACTAGGTAAAGCCAGCCAAGGCTGCTAGAGCTTATATCCTAGAGAAGGAAGCCAGATATAGGCATATCTCATTTTATTGCACTTTGCATTATTGTGCTTCACAGATGTTGTGCTTTTTTACAATTGAAGGCAAGATCCTCCGCCAGCAAAAATATTATGACTTGCTTTACAGTGATACTCGCTTTACTGTGACACTCGCTTTACTGCGATGCTCTGGAACCACACCTGCAGTATCTCCAAGGTGCGCCTGTACTAGAAAAAATCCATATTAAGTGAAATGATGTATAGGAAGTGCTCGGCACAATGTCAGACACAGGGCACAGGCTGTGAGAGGGGGGACACGCGGATGCATCCGGGACGTGCATCTCTCCCCGCCACGCCTGCCGTGGTGGGAACGGAGATGAGGGACGACACTCCTTCAGACTTCATCTTAGGGATGCTTGCCGGGCTACTATCCCTCCGGTGCGACAGAAATAAACGATGATACAATAAGCATCCTACTTGGGTCAGGAATGAGACAATGTCATGGAGAGGGAAGGACGGGAGGCAGACAAATGCAGACTCAAACCTCAGCTCTTACCTTGTTCATTCTATGACCCAGAACAAGTCACTTCACCCTCTGAGGCTCAGTTTCTGCATTTGTAAAACGGGGATAATGGCACCTGCCCCGCTGAGTTGTGAGGGTTACCCAGGATGATGGTTCTGGCTCAGCCCAGCGCCGGGCACAGGGTGGGAGCTCATTCCCCTCTGCCAGCCCCACCCTCATCCACTACGCCAGCTCAGGAAGCTGCAGCTGTTATGGTGCCCCCATTTCACTTCTGAGGCTGTGCCCAGGGTGCCTGAGTCACATAGAAAGGAAAAAGCAAGATTTAAATTTGGGGCCATTACAAACCATAGCTTGGAAGCATATGAGAGGCAAGAGCAGGAAAGTGACATTTCCCCAAGCAGAAGCTCAGTTCTAGTGAAATGATCCCACTCACCATCTGCAAGGGGTGTAAGCTGCCGGCCAGCCCTCCTCTGCTGACTTTCCACACCAGAAGGAGGGAGGAGGCTACTGATAGGGAGGGCCGGGAGGAGACAGTTTGAGAGAGAGGGATCAGTGCCCTGGTGAATCCTAAAAACAGTTTTGCTCTCTGCATTGGAGAGGAAGAACCTTACCCCTCACAAAGGAACAAAAAGGTGAAGCTGGGTGCGTGCTCGTCCAAGAAAAAATGGCCACCTCCATTTCTGTGCAACCATTACTACAGTAGATGCCCCAAAATTATGACAATGACAGAAATGATGAGGACAGTAACTACTGAAAAGTAGAGCTTTGCATCCATTAGCTCAGAGGTCCCCAACCCTCAGTCTGTGGCCTGTTAGGAACCGGACCGCACAGCAGGAGGCAAGCGAAGCTTCATCTGTATTTGCAGCCGCTCCCCAGCGCTAGCATCGCTGCCTCCGCTCCGCCTCAGGTCATCAGGCATTAGATTCTCATAGGAGCACTGGTCCCTCGTGCCAGAAATGTTGGGGACCAATGCAATAGCTCATTTGATCTATTGCATGATAAACCTCTAAGGTACACATGCTTGGTTCTTAAAATATCTGCCAACCGGATGGGTGGAAAGTTGCCCCTTACTGTTGTTTGACCCAATGTAAAACCCTTCCCATCCTGCTCCCACAAGGCAGCCCATTCAGGGCTGGGGCCATGGGCTTCACCGTCAGATGTCAGCTGGGTCCCAGTTCTGCCACACACTAGTGAAGTCCAGTTAAAATACCTACTTCCAGGGCTGTTAGATTTAAGGCAAAGGAAACTACAAATGCTCATCAAGTGTTTAGCAGAGGGACTTCATACTTGGTACTCCACCCGCTTCTTCACTAAAGAAAAACCCTGCATCTTTCTGTTGCAAGCCCAGCATTAACCTGTTGCCTGACAGCTGATGACACCTGAGGTCTGCCAAGGACCCAGAGAACTTCTGCTCCTTCTACCTCTTCCTCACCATCATCTCTCTCCCCCAACCCACACTCTGGCCAACTACAAGGTTTCTTTGTTAGAGACAAAATAAGCTGCCCAAAAGTTACCAGATGCCAAGGGCTCATCTTTTCACCAGCCCCCACCTAGGTGCAGACACTGAGCAAGGACAGTCACGGTGGCTCTGTCATCATTAGCTTCGTTTGATGGATGAAGAAACTGAGACTCAGAGAAATCACATGGTTTGTCCAAGGTTACCAGGATAATACAAAGCTGAGAGTTGACTAATGTTTTCTGGGTTGTAACCAAATGCTCGTAACAGGCTGTCATTTCCCCAGCTGCTGGGGAAGTTCTTGTAGATATTTGTTGAAATGAATTAAATCAATACAACAAGGAGGCACCAGGTAAA
>NW_011896033.1:0-2285 GCF_000151845.1 Pteropus vampyrus | reverse complement strand
TCACCTTTGTTTGGGTGGAGACAGTATGTTGAGAGATACACAAAGAAGTGGCAAGGTCACTACCCTGAAAAAATGTTCAAGTAGATTAACAAACAGATCAACTAGCATATTACGGCAGACTGACCACAGTTATATGTCAGACCTTGACAAGTGACCTTAAGCATCATGAGGGTTAAGAGACAGAATACCCTAGTGGGGAGAAGTCGTCCAAGTGGCCTTGCAACTTGGTGCAAGGTTGTGAGGATTTGGAAAGAATGGGGCATGGGGGAGTCGGGGAGCAAAGACAGGCCTTAGGAAAGAGTCTCAGAGTCCAAGCTGAAGCCCGGTCTTGCTGTGAGGAGCAAGAAGCAGCTGCTGCAGGTTCTCCAGCAGAGGATGAGGACAGTCTATGTGCCAGGAGGCCACAGAGAGCTCCATGACCACAGCCGAGAAGATGCACTGGAGAATTGCTGAGGGACAGAATGGAGGAGCTAGCACCACGGAAATGCAGGCACAGAGAGGAGGGGAGGGTGTGCTCTCAGCAGAGCCACATACCATGCCTCCTGGCCTTCCATCCCCATCCTTGTCCTGCTCTTGAGATCAAACCTTCAGAGCCACCCTGACTCAACAGCATCTTCTAATTTTCTGGTTAGTGCTGCTGGAGAAGGCAAGTAAAAATGCCTTTAGACTCCCAGGCTCAAAACCATGGGGACAGCTCATATCTCATACTGAATGCACTAACCCTAGAGGCTGACACGTTAATCCCCACCCTCCTCCTTCTCCCATCCTGCCATGACGTGATAGCAGAGGACCCTGATGCCAATGACCTGAAGGCAGCAGGACACCAACAAGGTCTCTTTGCACCAGGACCTTGGGAGTTGTGCTGCTGCCTGGTGGCATCCTCTCAGTGACTTCACGTCACCAGAATGCTGGTATCTTGAGTCACCAAGAAAATCGGGCCAACCTTTGGAAGCCATGTGAAGCAGATGAGGTTTCAATAAGGATATATTCTCCATTAACCTTGGATGTCTACTCTGTTTTAAAGTCTGAGATGCATCATCTCATTCTGAGACAAAGACATCAAAATCTACACTAATTTTTAGTAACAAAATAAGTACAAAACTTGAGAGCAAGCTTTAAGAAACTCAAGTTTTCAAACACATTTTGCGAAGCCCTGAGTTAAACGGCTTTGTAACTACAAAAGATGGCTCCATGATTTGAACTGGAACAAGGAATGGAAGGGCATCTTCCGAAATACACCTAGAAAGTGAGCCAGGAAGGTGACAGAGGCCACCAGCAGGCTGGAGAATTCTACTTCTCAAATAATCAGGCAGCAGAATCAGCACAGGATCTAATGCATAGACACTAGACATTTTTTGCTCTCTGACTTGGTTGGGACTCCATGGAGAAATGGAGTCAACTTGGAGATGGTCCAGCATTTTACACCAGAAATGGAAGCAATACTTGCTCTAACAAAATGTGCAACTCCCACATGAGACAAGCTGCTAGTTTTAAGGTTCTATTTGAATGAAAAAGGGTTGAGCTTGCCTCAAGAACAAACAACTTTTTGCAAAACAGCAATTCAAAACTCGTCCTTTTGTTAACAAAATTGCTGTATAATTTCCAAGTTTCTCAAAAGAAGCGATTAGCCCAAATATATACCCCTAGTCATGACACAATGGGAGAAGGAGAAGAATCCCTGAGCTGTTCTCCACCCCAGAGCACCCTCTACAAGAGAGAATTTCACCCCCTGGGCTCTGCCCCTGGCCATATCCAGGCCTTCCTCCCTCATGCATGACAAGCATCTGGTACACAGATATAACTGCTACAGGACACTTTAACTTCCACTTCAGAATAGCTCACTGTGCAGCCAGCAGCAATAAGTGGCAGCTAAGAATACCAACTCCTCGAAGGCGGAGCCATGTCCAACCCCATCTCCACACCCTGCATGGCACAGCCAAGCCAAGCCCAGGGACCAGAACACAGCACACACTTTTGCTGGCTGAAGTTAATGAAAGAGCCGAACCAGTCGAGTTCGAACGCTATGTAGAGTTTCATCTTGAAAGCATGAAACATCTCTCAAGTGCTCCATTGTCTCCAAGCTGGAAGAGAAAAGGGGTCATGGCACAAAAAGAATAGGCAGATTTTGCAAAAGAAAAATCCCTCTGTTCCCTGGGGCTTTTAAGCAAGGGGCTGTGACAAGATGCAACCTGATTCTCCTGAGACTCTCAGGAACCTGCAGTTACAGAGCAGTTAGTTTCTCTTTCTGTCTGGCTCAGTTTCAGATTCCGGCCTCCCTTGTATGC
>NW_011896032.1:3388-5587 GCF_000151845.1 Pteropus vampyrus | reverse complement strand
GGCCAGCTTCTGGCTCCATGAGCTCTGCAGGTTGGTTGCTGTTCTCATTACTGCTAAGCAAAAACTAATCACTCACTCATTTGCTCCCTTCTTCAAGTACTCCCAGTACTTTCGCTCCTAGGTATTAGCTCGGGCTCTATAACAAAATACCATGGATGGGGTGACTTAAATAACAACCATTTATTTCTCACAGTTCTGGAGGTTGGAAGTCTGAGATTAGGATGCCAGCAGGGTTCGGTTCTTGGTGAGGGCCCTCTTCTGGTTGAAAGGGTCCTGGGTACCTCACTATATCCTCCTTACATGACAAAGGGAGGGGGGGGAGAGAGAGAGAGAGAGAGAGAGAGAGAGAGAGAGAGAGAGAGAGAGCACGCGAGCGTGAGCACGAGCACGAGCACGAGCATGCAAGCGAGCTTGGGATTATTTCTCTCTGATCTCTTCTCATAAGGGCACCGAGTCCATTCACAGGGGCTCTACTGTCATGACCTAATTACTTCCCAAAAGCCCACCTTCAAATACTATCACACTGCAGAGCTGGGCTTCAACAAATGAGTTTGGGGAGAGTGGGGGACACACACATTTAGTTCATAACACCCACCCACCCATGATCTCTGTATATCTCATCCTGGATTTTGTTGAAAGTGGCACACCTTATCCCTAGGCAGTGGCAAGCAAGATGACACCAACTATGCCAATGTAATCTCAGACCTACTAGTGTAATCACATTTCAATAAGGCAAGAACAATTGTATTCATTTCCTATCCACATTTATCTCACTCACTATGGTCCAACCATGTCGCTAACCCTGTCCTTCTTCGAACACGTCAAGTTCTTTCCCACCTCAAGCCTTTACATGGGCCATTTCCTCTGCCTGCTATGCTCTTCCCCTATTCTTATGAATATGTGAAGCTTTCTTTTAAAAATAATTTTCCCTTTAAGCCTCAGCTTAAATAGAATGTGCAACGGGGGCTTCCTAGAATGTACCACAATCCTAGAACATACCACAATTTGTCTATTCATTTCTTTATTTGCTTAGTCCTAGTCTGCCTTTCCAGAAATGATAAAAAACTAAACAAGGTCAAGAATTGTGTCCACAAGAATTATTTGCCATTCTTGACATACAGTAGCTGCTCAAAAAATATTTGTTGACTGATACAATAATTGCACAATATATAATCACAAGGAAAGATCATGTAATAAAATATATCAGATCTTTTGTTCACATACAATTTTACAATCAGAAAATATTTTTTATTTAATTTTATAACAATATAAGATTTTAACATTAGCTCTATAATTTATTTTGCTGATAAAAGAAATAGGTCCTTCTCATTATCCTGGAATATGATTTACCATAATACTTATCCTATAGACTCTGAATAATAAATCTCATTTCTCTCAATGGAACTCACCTCCTAGGGACTAAAAGTTGACATCCTTTTGAGACATCAACAAAAAAGAGACAATTTAAAGAAGCAGATGTGGCTATTTTTGAAGAAAAAAAAAAATCTACGTTCTGTTTTAACTTTGCAAGTCTGAAGAATTCTTCCATGACAATACGCTGAGAACTACTTCATGAAAATAAATAGCCACAGAGGAATATGGATTTAATTGCATGAATTGCTGCATTAGCTAAAATAAAACAGCTGTGATCACATTCTGGGGTAAAAACCATTGTTCAACAAAGAGTTCTGTTAAAGATAGCCCCAGTGATGAGTCTGGCTTTCTAAAATCAGGAATACAACTTCCTGGACCACCCATTGTTCTTAAGGTAATAGTGATTCCGATTTGGGGGGCATGTGGGTTGTACAAATGTCTGTGCCATAGGATACAGGACTGCTTGATAGATTTTTCTCTTTCCCCCAAATACACAGCTCAAGTTACTTAAAATTACTCGGCAAAACAAATTCCTTTCATATTTCTATAATCCCAAGGCACAGGAAAGGTGCTGGGCTGGCAGCTGGGGCTTTCAGAGTTCCAATTGACTACAAGATGAAACTAGAAGCAGACTTTGTCCAAGCTCTTTCTAAGGAATCTTTGTGAGCAGACCTTGGTCCCTGAGAAAATGAGTCTTCAGAGTGGTGATATTTGGTATTTCTCAAGATCGGAAACCACCTTGAGATAATGCTACAGCCTAGAAAATGCCACAGAAAATTCATATATATGTTTTTAACACAAAGTTTGAAGTCTAGCCTCCAGAAG
>NW_011896032.1:0-2128 GCF_000151845.1 Pteropus vampyrus | reverse complement strand
CCATTTCCCTGACACAATGATTGGTATGTGATCGTCATGTGACCCAAGCTTGGCCAATGAAACTCAGTCCTGGAACTTTTGCAAGTATAATTCAAGGAAGTGCGTAGCCTTTCTGTGTAGGTTGCTGGGGCTAGGGAGTTCACCAGCCATCCTATCACCACAAGGGGGAGAACTGCTCTAGAAAAGAGCAACACAGATACAAGCAGGGCTGAGAGAGAGACAGTGGCCGAATTCTAGAGATCTGATTCCTGGATTCAGCCATACCGGAAGCTAGCCCTACCTCCCAAACTTTTCAGTTATACAGAGTACACAGCTGATATAACAGTATTTGAGCCAACTTAAGAGTGTTTCTACCACTTCAACCAAAAAAATCCAGGTTTATTTAATGCTTAATAAATGTTAACTGGTTAATAGCCATGCTTAGATTTGGGAAATATTGAATATATTTGGGTTCTTAAAGCCCACAAAATACTTTTTGCAGAAGAAGGTCAGTTGTTTAACTTACATCTTTGTCAAAAAAGACTGATACAGTCATAAAACTATGGCCTTTGGAACTGGACAACTGAATTTGGATCCTAGCTCTGACACTTACAAATCGTGTGGCCTTGGGCAAGTTACTTAGGAATCTTTAAGCAGGACAAGACTACAGTAAAAACCACATTGTTTTTAGAAGATCACTTTTATCTAGATGATGGATTGAAGGGTAAAGAGGCAGCAGCAGGAAAGTATTATCAAGTTCAGGCAATAGTGCATGAAAGTTAGACTAAGGTGGCATTACTTGGGATGCAAAACCTATAAGACTTTGTGGCAAGCTGAAAATGTGGGATGTGAGAAAAAGAGAGAATCAAAGTTCCCAGAAACTAGTTCAATTATTTTTATTCCAAGACATTAAAATAAAGAAAGAAATGCAGCCTGCTAGCCAGGTGGTGGGTGCTCTTAGATTCTAGTTTTTTTTTCATGTCACAAACAGCTTCTGGGGTAGACCTGTAGCTTCCCTCCTCTTGAAGGAATTAAGCAGCTTCTCACCTCTAGACAACAGAGGGAGATCTTGCTAGTAGGTGATGCTTCCATCACTTTGATTTAAAGCTGTTTCCACGAGTGTTAGAGGAGTCCCACTGGTGGTATATTAGGTGGTTTTAGGTAGATTACACAATGACTAGCTGCCTGCAGACAAGACATTAAATAACTCTGAATCACATGGGGAAGAAGCTGTTCTCCTTTGGGCCTCTTGATTATTTTGTCAAGAAAAGAAAATCTCAAGGGGGGCCTAAAACATCTTTAAATCCTCTTTCTAGCACTTTCTAATCCCCTTGTTTGACAGGGAACAGGTCTCAGGCTCAAAACCTTCAGGGGGCCACAGTACCTAGCTGAAATTAAGTAATATTGTTGTGTGTTGAATTTATTTTTACACACATACTTTCTCTTGATGGCAAGTCGTACTGATTTTCCACTTATAATAGCTACACAGCTCGTCTTAAGATACGATTACTTTAAAGAAGAACATTTTTAAAAAGGAAACTAAAGAAAAAAAAATTCTTGCTGTGGCACATGGTCATAGCAGGAATTGAGGAAAGGGTCTACAAACGATGGCTATCTCGGGCCAGGGGTTCTAACACCCAATTCATCAGTAGTGGAATTTCTGGTACTACGACAAACGTCTTCTTAGGAAGCATAGCACTCATTACATCATTAAAAGCATACCAGGCAGCTAACTAAAAGCCTACAGTGAGTAACCATGCCTACTCCTTGGACAGGTACCAGACCAGAAGCACACCAGGGCACCTTGTCCTGCCCGGGAAGCAGTTTCTCAGCACCTGCAGGGTTTCCATCCCTAACCAGTGCTGAGGACAGCTGCTGCGTGTGCGCGCAGAGCCCTGCAAGCCTCTGGGAGCCCAGTGCAATCTCCTAAACAACTCCTTATTCTAAACAATCCGGGAATTTGGTTCACTCTTTAGAGTAAACACTCTCAGCTGTAATGTTTTTAAACGCCTGGGATCCCGCTCGCAGACAGGGTCGCTCGCTCAGCTTTGCCAGGGTACGGATGCATCAGCCTTCCGGGAGCACCGACACACTCCTGAGGAGCATTCCTTCACACGTGCCGCAGGAAAACCTTAGAGACGGGCACATC
>NW_011896031.1:2957-4471 GCF_000151845.1 Pteropus vampyrus | reverse complement strand
ATTAGGAGAAAGTTTTCTAACCTTTCTAATGGGAAATAAAAGCTGATATAGTATTCAAATTAGTGGAATTTCTTCTCTTTTCAACATGAATTCTATAGCAGAAGGATGTAGTTTTTCTGCCAATTTTTTCTGGTTGTACTGGAAAAGACAATTTTAATGTTACCTTTTAAGCACCATAGACTGCAATATTAGTATTCTTGAATTTCTAAATACTAAAATTTACCCTCAATTGTTTTTCCTAATTCTTCTTTTGATTCAGATTCATGTCAGACATCCCAATTAACGGTATTTGAGCTGAATGGCATCAAGTAGCAAATACAATCACACTTTGAATTATCTAAATGAAAGAGGAATGTGTCAGCTATGCATTGTTTTAAATTACTTTATGACATTTTATTTTTATGAATTATTAAAAGTTTTAACAGTAATATTTCAATATTTATAAGTTAAGATTTTTTAAATGGAAACTTTAGAAAAGCTTACAAATTCCAGGTATGTGGTGCACTGGACTTTTTACAAAGTTTACACACCTAGGTAACCATCATTTAAATTAAGAAATAAGTTGTTATTAGCATCATACAAGCCTCCCTTGCATCATTTTCCAGTCATTACTTTGCCACGATAACCACAATTCCAAGTCCTATCTCCGTAGGTTAGTTGACTCCAGTTTTGAACTTCTACTAAATGACATTACTATGTGAGTCTGGTGGGATCGCACTGTGTTTACTTAGCTAAATTGGAAATATGTTTCCTGGAGTTCTCTTGCCTGAGAACTTGGGTTCCAGGACATCTGTGGGTTCCAGTGTATTGTCACTCTCCGATACTTCTTGTCCATCTTCCCATCCTGGCTGTGAGCCATGATGACTTCAGGCTGAGAACCAGAAGCAGAGGCAACAGTCTCAGCTAGCTTGCTTAATGAGCTCCAATAGGTGCATAAAGTCTATTCCCTATAATAGATATAGCACTTATCCCTCTTCTACCTCTTTGAATCCAAACTGCTACAGTGAAATTTACCATGAAGCAATAATCATCCACTTTCATTGCTGTATAGTATTCTTCTATATGAATACACCAAAATTTATTGATACATTTTACTATTGATGGTCATTGAGATACTCTCGATGTTTAAATTATTATGGATGGTGCTGCTGTAAACATTCTTCTGTGTGATTCTTGGTACATACACATGTGCATTTCAGTTAGGTGTGTACCTAGAAGTGGGTTTGCTGGGTCACAGGGTGCATGCATGCTTTGTGAAAAGGTTTCGCCAACTTATGAACTCACTGGCAGTGTATAAGTGGTCTAAATTATTCCATATCCTTACCAGCACCTAGTTTGGGTTATTACTTATTATTCGGCCACTCTGACAGGTATGGAATGGTATCTCATTTTGGTTTTAATTTGTTTTTGTTTAATGACTAAAGAGTTTGAAAACCCTATGGCCATGCCACCCTGAATGTGCCCAATCTCATCTGATCTCTGAAGTTAAGCACGATCGGGCCTCATTAGTACTT
>NW_011896031.1:0-1609 GCF_000151845.1 Pteropus vampyrus | reverse complement strand
CTTAGGAGCTGGGACGAAGGTTTCAACTCCTACATAAACAGAAGTCATTGTGTTGGTCCTGCACCAGATTTTGGGCTGGACTTGAGTCCCTGCAAAAAAACTAGAGTCTTCAAATTGTTACTCCCATTGTGAAAATTGTCTACGGCCATGACACTCTGAACAAGCCTAATCTCGTCTGATCACGAAAGCTAAGTAGGGTCAGGCCTGGTTAGTACTTGGATGGGAGACCACCTAGGAAGACCAGGGGCTGTAGACATAAAAAATAAAAAATAAGGGATTGCAAGCTGACAAAGTCCTTTCAATCTGCGAGGTCAACCAAAGATTGCCTCGCCTAAAAAAAGGGAGGAGACAAAAATACGTAACATAAATTTGTACTAATTATCACAGAAAATGCTCATATTTAGCATTATCAGCCCAAGGTTTGAATGAGAAGGTTTCAGCAAGACGAATGACCTTGCCTTACAGCACACATTTAGGACATGACGGGGTCCGGATTGGTTTCATTTCAAAGCTCGTGCTGCACATTTTCTGTGTTGATTCCTTGTTGTATTACACAGATCCCAATCACCACGGATCCCGTTAGGGGAAATTCTTCCAACAGGAAAAATGTCTGTCACAGGAAGATGATCTTCCCAGGTAAGTGGAGGCCATTATTCTCCATGTGCATTGATTGCTTTGTGGCGGGAGGCAGCTGGGTCTTAAGTGTACCAGCATCCCAGGAGTTTTGACAAGTTCATACCCTTGAGTAATTCAAAACTGTTCAGATATGGAATGTCACCGCCACCTCAGAAAGCTCCCTCCTGTCCCTGCCCCTCACAGGCAACCACTGTCCTGAGTTTTTCTGGTATCGTTTTGCCTATTTTAGAACTTTATATGAATAGAATCACACAGCATCTATTGTTCTGAGTAAGGCCTCTTTCGTTCAGCATAAGTATTTGAGATTCTTTCACGTTCTTATGTATATCGATAGTTCGCTCACATTTTATTATTGAATAACATTTTGTTGAATGAATATAGCATGATTTGTTTCTATTGGTGGGCACTTGAAGGCTTCCAACTCTTGCCTCATAAATAAAGCAGTTATGAACATTTCTGTACAAATACTTTGGTAGACATATAATTTTATTCCTCTTGGGTGAATACCTAGATTTGCTGAGCTATAGGGTAGGCATGTGTTTAGTTTTATAAGTAACTACCTTATGTTTTTCCAGAGTGGTTTACTGTTTTTCACTCCTACCTACAAGTTTGGATTCCCCTCATTCTTACTCACATTTAATATTGTCAGTCTTTAATTCTAATTCTAATGGATTTCATTATAGTTTAATTTGAACTTCTCTAATAACTAACGATGCTCAGTGAATTTTGATATAGTGGACATTCATATCGTACTTTGTGCAGTATCTGTTCAATTCTTTTGCACGTATTTTATTAGACTGTTTTTCTATTATTGAGTTGAAGAAATTTGTCTATTTGCCAGTCTTTGTCAGATAAACATATACTTCCCCGCAATGTGTAGCTTTCTTATTCATTTTTAAACAGTATCAATTTATGAATTTGTGTGCAGAATTTTTAATAAAGTCTGATTTATTAATTTTTTATTTTATTATTA
>NW_011896030.1:3861-5465 GCF_000151845.1 Pteropus vampyrus | reverse complement strand
ATGGGCTGCGAGCAAATTAATAGATTCCAACTGGCATCTCTAAATTTGTATTTCCGCCTCCACCGAGGTCCCTACCACTGCAAGTAATCCTGAAAATTCGTCATGAAGCTTTCAAAACAATTTATGCAAACAAACCTCAAGTGGGGCTATTTGTATTGGCAGCTCGTTTCACTTAACCACCCACAACAAGGAACAGATGGCCAGGGCCCTAGAAAGAAAACAGGAGAAGCTCGGGCCTCAGAAGCCGGCTTCCTTCCCCCGTGCCTGCCCAGCTTTGTGACGATTACAGGCTTGTTCTTGTTTATGTCTTTGATTCCGTTGTTATTTTATGTACTTGTGAAACCGACCCGACATTTCACGAGACAAGTTTGTTCAAAGACCGTTTGCCAACCATCTTGAGTTACCGGGAGCCTGGCTTTCGACACTAAGCTTGGAGCCTGGTCCTGACAGAGCCTTCTGGAAGAGGGCACAGCAGGAAGTAGAAACAGCCTGCAGATGTGGATTAGGGATTGGCAAAGCCTTCAAGACAAACATTTGGAGAGTCATATTTACCTGGCTTTTTTTCACCTTTGTTTCAACTGGGCATTTGCCACTCAATATGGAGACGAGTCCTGGACGAGGAAGCAAATCCTGGATTCGAATCTGTCCCTGGCCCGCTGTGTTGACATTAGACGACTCGTCTAAACGCTCTGATGCTCAGTGAACTGAACGAGGTTACCACCACCTCGTTGGCCGAGTTCTTGTGACATTTAAATGATATTTGAACGATGCTTCTATCTGAGTGATGCGTCCATTAGAAAATGCTATTCGGCTCCAATTGTATTAACCCATGACAGTCATGTGGCTGCCTCCACCACAGGCTACTTCATCAGCCAACAAATATTGCTGAGCGTGTATTATTTTCAAGATACTGTGTAATGGGCTTGGAAAAGATTCAAAGAAAATTAAGTTGTGGTCTCTATCCCAGAGGGAAAGTTTCGAGGACTGTGGCAGATGGCGCTTTCCAAAGATTGCTGTGACAATACCTCCCGCCCCAAATGCTTTTACGGTGGGCCTTTGACACTCTTCTAACTGGGAGGTGGGGGTCCATGTGTCTCCCCCTTTGAATCTGGGCAGACTCAGGACTTAAGACGGAAATGGTCTGTGATACCATAGTCGCAGCAGGCTAATGCCTCTGTCTGGTTCTCTTTGGACATCTGCCTTTAGAGCCCTGAGCTGTCATGTAAGAAGGCTGATGCTGCCATAATGGGAGAAAGCCCAGTCCCCAAGGAGAGGCCATAGGTAGGTGTTCCAGCCACGGCATCCAACGCCAGACATGTGAGTAAACCCATCTTCAAATGACTCCTGCCCCAGCCATCGTGTCGCCTCTATCCTTCACACGGGGTCCTTTCCAAGAGAGCCCCGACGAACCATCTCAGCTCTACCCTTTCCTCGCCCCTGACCCACAAACCCCATAAACATAACACAGCGACTGCATTCAGAGCTAGTTTGGGCAGTGAATGCAGCAATAGATAACTGTAGCAAGAAAGCAAAATGAGATCTATGCGTGAGAAAAGTCTTTAAGGAGCAGAGAGGAAGGAAGAAAGGTGTGGGCTGGAAGTCAG
>NW_011896030.1:0-1561 GCF_000151845.1 Pteropus vampyrus | reverse complement strand
CAGCCATCCATCCATCCATCCATCTATCCACTCACCCATTCATCCATCCACTCACCCAGCCATCCACTCATCCACTCATTCAACAATAAGCACATGTGGCCATGGTTTCTGCCTCATGGAAGTTATAGTCTAATGGAGACTGGAGGAAAGATGAACATTCATCATACAATCACGCAAATGTGTAATTACAAACTGATACGTAAAAGGAAGTCACATGAGGACATAAGACTCGATTTAGATGACTGATTCCTTCACCAGGGAAGATGAAGGCTACGGGGAAGGACTTCTCCCATCTATAAGCTAGACACCTTTATCACAGAACGACATTAAAATGGACCTTAAATTTCAGCTCATAGATACTCTCCTTTTAAAGTATTAATTCTTTCTGGAATATTCCTATCAGGCATCCTTCCTTCGCTTGCATACCTCCAGTGACAGGGGATTCACTACCGTGTGGGTCAGCCTCTTCTTCCCTTGAGCTCGAGTTTTGCCCAGTGATCTCTGCTCATTGGGTAGAACTCTGCCTCACAAGACCCCCGTAGATGGAGGACACTCTCTTCTCTAGACCCTTCCAGCAGACCATGCTCCGAGAGACAGCCAGGACCCAGATCTACGGGAGAGGCCATAATGACGGGCCAGGATGCTAGTCTCATGTCATGGGAAGCACGGGGATATTGAAAAAAAAATAGCGACCTCATCAGCTTTCTATTTGAAACAGATCTCTCTCGCTGCCTGTGCCAAGCATGGACTGACTGCAAGAGAGCAGGGGTAAAAGCAGGGGACCAGGTGCTCAATTACTGCTCATTAATTAATATTGAACACCTCGGAGAGACTGGCCTGCAGCAATGGCCGGTGATAAAAAGACACGTCTTGGTGGGGCTCCGCCAGCCGCTGGGCCTCCTTCTCACAAAGCTCTAATCACACTGTGCTGTAATTATCTGCTGACTCGTCTGCGGTCCCTCAGAGCGGAGTCCCCTGGATGCGACGGCGAGGTCTTACTCCTCGCTCTAGCTCACCCCGCCCCCGCCATGCCCAGGATAATGCCTGGCACATGGTAGTTTTCTGCAACAGCCTAACGCACCCTCGCTGATCGGTGGTTGTTGGTGTCCACAACCTCAGGACCGTAAGCGCAGGCTGTGATTGCAGCTGGAAGAGTAGTAGGTTGGACAATAAGCGACCTTTCGCATCGGTGAGAAATATGTCGGCAGCTCAAAAGCAACCTGCGCGAAGACAGGAGGCGATAATACAATTTCTCGTCTGAATCGGGGCACTCGTGTTGGGGACAAAGGCATAAACCAGTGGAACCCCAGGACCACAGGCAAAGCACCAGGTATAGACTGGGATTGTTCTGACAAACCAGGATCACGATCGCCCTCCTGAAGGCCCACCCAGGATTTTCTGTTCCTTAAACCAATTATTTAGTTTGAAATAATTCCCTGCCAAACTTCCACTGCCAATCCTCAGATGCCAGAAGCTCGAAATCGTGCCTCTTCTTTGTTCCCGTCCATCTCACCTGGCAAGATCTGTTCACTGGCCTCACTGCTTTCTCCAGACGTCTCCT
>NW_011896029.1:4052-6157 GCF_000151845.1 Pteropus vampyrus | reverse complement strand
TAGACTCCCAATAAAGCTGTTTCTTCCTTGGTGCCTTCTTTCCCTCCCGGTTGTTTTGTGTAAAACACTGAAATAATTGCCCTGTCTCTTGGGACCACTACAAATCAGCCTCAGTGACTGCATTCAGCAGCCTGTCAACACATGTCAGGTTATGGAGCAGTGATGCTTAGAGAGAGCAGGACCATGTGGGTTGACAGGAGCACTGAGCTGGGAGACAAAAGACCTGGCCTCTTGTCCCAGCTCTGCCATTGACAAGCTGTGTGGTGGTGGGTGAGTCCCTTTCTCTCTGGACTCGTTATCTTAGTCTGTAAGAGGAGTGCCTGATTCTCTCAGAGCTTGTACAATTCTATGCTTCTGTGATTGCATAGTGGATAATGAGATAGGAAGAAGAGAAGATGCTGGTACAGAGGCATACGGAATGCTTTAAGGCAACCTGGTTTTCAACTGGAGGCAATTTTGCCCCCCAGGAGGTGTGTCAGTGTCTGGAGACGCTGTCGCCACAGTTGAATGCTGCTACTACTAGTAGATAGAGGCAAGGGGTGCTGCTAACATCCTACAATTCACAAGACAGACTCCACAACAAAGAATCATCCTGCTCTAAGGGGTTCGGACTTCAAATTTCATTCCTCCACTTTGCAATTCCAGGTAATTCATATTTGGTTCCTTTCCTGATCGATCATCACTCTTGCTGTTGAAGAAACAGGAGTTTAATTTGCTAAATTGTGCTAAAATTATTGGCTGGTCTTCAAATAGCAGTGGTAACTTTAAGTTAGCGTATCAGTCAGGGTTCATTTAGAGGAACAGACCATTGGGAATACAGTCTGCGTGTCTGTCTATCTAATCTCTATGTGGGATTCATTACAGGAGTTTGACCTTACTCAAGAATTAAGGTTGGTTAAACAGTCTCTGGGTTATCTGCATGGCTGGTGGTAGAGCTGGGAATCCATGGGGCAGACGGTGGGAAAGGCAAGATGGTTATAAAGTGAGGGGAGAGCAAAGACAAGCTGGAGCCCATGGGAATGTATTGGAACCTGCGTCAGCTCTTACTGCCTCTAGTCTTAAAGTGGGTGTCCTGCGGGAGAAGCTCCTGGTGGCCTATCTCACAGAGCTGAACACAGACCTGTCCCAGGAGTGTGAAAAACTGCAGCGGGGTGCAGGGGAAAGTATAGCAGCTGCAGGCCCAGCTACTGCCCCTCACCAACAGGATCACCAGCAGACAACCAAAGTGGCTGCCCCGACCTCACAAGCATAAACACACACTGGCTGCCACTTCACTTCCACCCTCCAGATCTTACACAAAAATCACTCTTGTGGCACGCCCTAACCAGAAACACACACAGAGAGAAAATTCTGAACAATATAGGTCAGTCTAACCTACTTAACATGTAATGAAGCCACAACCACTGGATCCCCATTTTTGAGAATGAGGAAGTGAAGGATGGGCCCGGAGTCCACACTCGTACAGGTTAACCTGTGCTGTGTTGGTCATGCTGAGCTGGGACATTCGGAGCTCCTCCTTCAGATCAGGAAATATCACTCTGTGACATTAGGTTGAACTACCCACCCACTGTTTTGGTCTAAGGAAGTGCTTCTTAGACTTGATGAGAACTTCCACACTCTTCAAGTACTGGAGACTGCTTTTAAAGAGATTGAGAGTCTGCAGCCCTGCCACCCTGAATGTGCCTGATCTCGTCTGATCTCGGAAGCTAAGCAGGGTCGGTCCTGGTTAGTACTTGGATGAGAGACCACCTAGGAATACCAGGTGCTGTAGGCGTAAAAAAAAAAAAAAAAGAAAATTAAAGAAAAACAAACACCAAGACAAGTACTGAAACCACAGACGGAAAACAAAACAAACAAACAAAAAAACAGAACAAGAGTGATGCAGCCATCCTATAAAAGGGATTAGAGAAGCCAGCCCTGAAAAGTCACACATTGAATGATTCCATTCATATGAAATATCCAGAAAAGGTAACTCTATGGCGACAAAAAGCAGATTGGTGGTTTCCAGCTGATTGCGGGGTGGGAGTAACTCTGTAATGGGTACAGGTTTCCTTTGTGGGGGGTGAAAATGTTTTGGAGCTAGAGAAGGGTAGAGGATGCACAGC
>NW_011896029.1:0-2437 GCF_000151845.1 Pteropus vampyrus | reverse complement strand
GAAGAGGAAGACCGCAGCTGGCTGTATTTGCAGGGGCGTTCTCGGGGGCTTATGATCAAGGCCTGTGCCCACGCAACCTTCTTCTGCAAGCTCCTCTGTAATTTGAGGTAAGCTAGTTCTCCAGGGTCAGACAGATGCAGAAGAATCTCACTGTGGAGAATCTAAACGACTTAAACTTTTTATATTGGAGGATAACTTTGGCAAGGGGAGTGTCTTTCTATCTTTTCCAACCCACCACAGTCAATTACTCCTGGTCTAAAAAACACAAAGGAAATGTATACCAGGGCCCTTTGGCTGTGGTTTTGTAATAAAGCATGGATTAGTGGCGATTTCCTTTCAGTGGGTAGCTCGATTAGATGATTGATTCATTCATATATTCATTCATTCATTCACTCATCAAGAGGACTAGCTTGTCTTCCACAGCTACTAACATCTAGCCATTCCATGGCTATTGGCTGAAAATAGAATCAATTCCTCATTTGGAGGCTGAGCTAGTAGTGGAATGCTCCTTCACAAGAAAGCTACCTGGGACCTTGGGGGTCCCCCTATGGCCAGATGAGTTGCTTGAAACCAGGAATACTGATTTGCAAAGAAGCTTTCAGGTCAGTCCTGACTTCTGATATCTTTGTACAGTGTGGCTTCAGAAACTTAAATAGGGGGCATGTAAGAGCCAGGTACCTAGGACTAAGCTCCTGTATTCTGTAACTCTAGGTCATTCTTGGAGCATTTGTCTCCAGCTCAAGTCTACTTCTCACTTTTCTTTTCTCTGAAATTAGATTAACTCCTCAATGGTGGGACCAGATCTGATTGAACATGTTATGGATACAGTATATACCCAAGGAGGCAGGCCACTCAATGAGTTTGCTGATTGGCTGATTGATAAGGATGCACAGACCTATTGGTTGCATCTAAGAGTAGTGAAAAACCAATACATGAAACTTCCAGGAGGCATTTTATGTTTGGAAGGATCAGACACCATGAGAAAATACTCTCTTTTCAACCAAGAGAGAAAGAAGCCTTAAATAGAATATGGCTTGTGATACTTACATGGAAACTCCAGAGCTTTAATTTTAAAAACTCCAATGTTTACAGAAACACAGAACAAATATAAGGTTGTCATATAACAACATAAAACAATGCCTTATGTGTTCAGGGATCAGACTTTGTTCATCTTGGGCCAAGGGAACAATCCAGAACCAACAGTAAATGAACCTCTGGAAAGAGAGGATCCTTGATCCTCAGTTTTTCAGGTTTGTTTTCCCTTATAAACCATTTACTTTGATAAATCATATGTTTGAAAAAAGCTAAGTTACTTGGTTTCCTGGATCTGTGCAGAACTGAAATAGGAAATTAGAAAGAGTAGGTGTATGGGGTGTATGGTAGGAGAGGGCGTGTTCATCCTGATGGCAATGGAAATTTGCCATCAGGAAGAGCGCACAGGAAACAAGGAACAGGCCAACAGTGTTTCAGGATGCGTATAACAGCAGCTGTTCACAATGATGGTTCCTACTTAAAGAACTGGTTGAATATTCAGACCTTGTGTTTAAGAAGGCAGGGAAATGCACAACACAAGTAACAAAAAAGTTCATTAAAAAATGTTTTAAACAAGTTTTTGTCCTTTGAAGGGGTATGCTTTACTTTCTGGAAAATTCACTGAGGAACATTTCCTTCCCTAGCGATGCTGGATAAGTGGTATATAATTGGAATGCCTTGTCTCTGAAGTACTTAAGGTGCCACCAGGCTACCATATGAGGAAGTTAAAGCAGAGAACGTCAGAGGTTGACAGTGAGTGTGTATTTATGTATGCATCTGTGTGTTCATTCTCCAGGAAATCATTACCTAAGAAGGAAACTACCAGACGTCCCTTGAGTAGATCTCTTGACAACACTCCTGATGATGATGAGTTCAAGGTGGGCATCATTGGAGGCGGCCACCTCGGGAAGCAGCTGGCTCGTGTACTCCTTCGGCTTGTCCCCATTCCTGTTCAGAAGCTGCGGATCTCCACTCGGAGGCCAGAGGCCCTGGGTGAGGAGCTGTATGTGGCAGAAAGGGGGTTTGGTTGCGCTCTTTAGGTGTTGATGGGGCCATGTTGGAAAGGAATCCTCGTGTGTAGCATGCTGAGTTCTCAGCTTGCTAGCCCCGAGAAAAGCTAGGAAGATGGTTTTTTTAACTTCTTCCTTAAAACAACTTTCTTTTCCACTTAAATGTTTTATAGCCATCTCTCCTTCCTGTGCCTGTGGTGGTGAGACATCTTTCTGGGTCTTTGATACAGAGAAGCTTTCCAAACAGAGTTCAGACTTTTTAAATGGACTAGTTAGAGTCTGGTGGGTGTTAACCGGTTCCAAACATTTGGCCTTGTGCTTTTAAAAATAACATTTAATGAATTTTTAAAAGTGTTTTGTAATGATTTCATTTACTAATCTATGGCGATAAAAAC
>NW_011896028.1:2967-3478 GCF_000151845.1 Pteropus vampyrus | reverse complement strand
TTCTCTGTGCTCCCCGATAGGACTCAGCAGCTGTGTCCTTTCTGGCCTGGCAGAGTCTCCTGAGCAACGACCTTTTGTGGTCTCAGCAGGTGATTCCTCCCACGGCTCTCCCAAGAGTGAAGCCAACCTCCATCCTCCTCAGTCTGGCTGTGAGCTGAGTTCCAGCACCAGGGCTCAGGGAGGGGCTGGGCGGTCACTTGATGGACACACATTTGCATGCACAGCCCCTCCTCTGGCAGAGAGTGAAGAAAAGGAGGCCTGGGCAGCCCAGTCCCACTGTGGGCTCAGGGGCTGCGTGCACCATGGCCTGGACCCCCGTCCTCCTCGTGCTCCTCTCTCAGTGCACAGGTGGGGACAGGTTTTGGGGATCCTGGGTAACCCCCAACATCACCACCCTCTTGCTCAAAATCCTGTGAAATTTTCTCTGATTTCTTGTGCCAGCGACCGCGTTTGTCTGTGTTTGCAGGTTCCCTCTCCCGGCCTGTGCTGACTCAGCCGCCCTCCCTCTCTG
>NW_011896028.1:0-861 GCF_000151845.1 Pteropus vampyrus | reverse complement strand
TGGGCCTCACCCGCCCCTAGCCCAGGTGCGCAGCAGGTGCCAGCGCGGGCCTTCGGGGGTCAAAGCACAGCCGAAGAAGCTCTCATCTGGGACAAACAGGTCACTCGCGACGCGGAGGGGAGACACTCTCTGCTCCTCCCCGTCCCTGGTTCTTCTGCCACGTGCAGCTTCCCGATCCTCACTTCACCACTGGCTCCTAACTGCCACCCGGACCTTCTTCACGACAAAAGGCATTGTGACCTTTGGTGCCTCAAGAATGCCAAGAGACAATGTGTAGGGACAACAGACGTCAAGGTCCTTGCTAATTCTATGACCTCTCGGCATATTCATGATGATATATGTAACAAATGCTATGTCCTTTGTCATTCTTTAGACTGCATTTCTAATAAGTATGAATAGTTATAGTGACCTGCGAAAGGCAATGCTTTGGTGTTTTTGGATTTTTTAATTATGTTTTCTCTATTTCCTTTTCTAATAAATTTTAGACCCTCCCACCCATCTCAAAAATTACATAAGTGAGTATACATGTGTATTTATATGCATATGCATAAATATGTAAAAATGTGCATGCAGCATATACACATATGTGATACTATGATTTACCATAATAAATATATATTTGGTGGTCATCCCATTTTTGGAACAGAGCTCCTGAAATCCATGAATTTCCAAAGTGACCAGAGCTAGAATGGAGTCTTTTGTGTGTTAATAAGGGGATTTTGGGACTCACCAGAGGGAAGGAGCAGGTGGCCAGGAGGGCCAAGTGTGTGCTTAGATGGTTGGAAGTCTCAGTCATGGTCCCCTTACCATGGGGGAGGAGAGAGGGGCTACAGATCAATGGCTTTCCATGGCCAGTGTACA
>NW_011896027.1:0-5741 GCF_000151845.1 Pteropus vampyrus | reverse complement strand
GGGTACTGCCATGTTCATAAAAAAAACAAAAACAAAAACAGAGAAACAGTCTTTATAAGACATCTGAAGCTCTTTTGGCAGAGACTTCAGTCATTTCAACAAGTAGTTGTGCTGTCTGCCGAGACCCTCATGTGTGATTACCTCATTCGATGCCAGAACAATCTTGAGATATGGGCACTGGGAGTTATGATGCCCATTGTACAGACAGGGACTTGAGGGTCTGGGACCAAGGCACTTGCCCGACATGGCAGTTTGCTGGTGATTAGAACTGAATCTGCTTCCTGAGGCTGTAGAGCCCTCACTCTGCTCTTCCCCCGGGTCTACCTCAGCAAGGCTGCCTTCTACCCAGGCCCTGGCGAGGGTGGGAGTTGTGTTCTCAGGATTGTAGCTTCCCTTTCAGCATCTTCTCCTCTTCCCAGGTGAATGCTGATGTCCAACTCTCCTGGCTTCTTGCAACTTTCAGTGTGGTCCTGGGACCAAGAGCATCACCTGGGAGCCAGTTAGAAAAGCCCCATCGAGACCTGCTGAGTCAGAATCTGCATTTCAACAAGATTCCCTTGAGTGATTCCACATCAGATTTGGAGACTTTCAGCTCTCCACCTCTCTCTGCCATCAACAGGTAAGGAAAACCCTTGCTAACTTGATTCACAGGAAGCCACTTCCTCAGGGCTGCTAGAGGCAGGGGCAGAGATGCCTGTTTCACCCAAGACCTGCAGCCTCTGTGGTCCTGCTTCAGACTTCGCAGGACTTCTCCCTCCCAAACCTTCCCTCCCCTTCCAACTGGAAAGCCTGCTTCTCCTTCCCTCTCCTACATTCCTGCATTACCTTTTGTTAAAAAGCAAACTTTTAATTTCAGAATAGTTTTAAATGCATAGAAAACTTTCAAAGGTAGTATAGAGAGTCCCCACAGACCCCTTACTCAGTGTCCCCTCTTGATAACATCTTACATTACCACGGCACATTTGTCCAAACTAAGCAAACAACATTGGTATAATACTACTAACTAAAATCCGCTTTATTCGATTTTGCCAGATGTTCTACCAAGGTCCTTTCTCTGTTCCAAGACTTCATCCAGAGTACCACATTACATTCAGTTGTTGCTTCTTCTTAGTCTCCTCTGGTCTGTGATCATTTCTCAGACTTTCTTTGTTACATGTTAATGCCCTTAACAGTTCGGAAGACTACTGGTCAGGTATTTTGTAGACTGTCTCTTGATTTGGGTTTGTCTGGTGGTTTTCTCACGGTTACAGGCTTTGGGAAGAAGACCACAGAGGCGAAATGCCCTTCTCATCATATCACATCACATCGGAGCCTTGCAATCAACACGACTCATCACTAACAATGTCAAACTTGATCACCTGGCCAAGGTCCCGCCTTACCTAACCTTCCCTTCCTTCTTTCCCTTTGTCTCCTTCCTGGTGGCTTTGTTTCCTTCCTGTCATTGTTTTAGTAAGTTAATAATATGTTTGTACTGCAGCATCTCTCCCGCCTTCCTCCGCACATTCTTCCCTATGCCACTTAGGTTTTCGCTCCGATGCTTTTATTACTGACGAGGTGTGTTGTTGGAACACATCCTCTGCCAACAGAAGCACTGATGCAGTCACGGTTCTTCTGCCAGCGTAAAGCCTAAAAGCTAAATAGAAGTTGCCCACTGGGGCCTGGAGGCAAACAGGAGGTTGGGCCTTGAACAAGCCAATAGTGCTCTGGATGATTTAACAAAGTGCGTTCTACTCAAGTTGAAGGAGAAAATTAGAGTTAGAAAGTGATCAGGAACAGGGCAATACTGGATATGTGAAGGAGGGTGGTATGCAGCCATGCCGGAGTGTTTGCATGTCTATTTTGTTTTGTTTTGTGTGTTTATTTATTTTGTTCTTTAGATTCCACATATAAGTGAGATCATATGGCATTTGTCTTTCTCTGTCTGATTTATTTCACTTAGCAAAATACCTTCCAGGTCTATCCATGTTGTTGTATTTCCTTATATTTTATTCTGAATTCTGAATTATCCCTGTCAATCATGTTAGGCAGTAGTTATGTGCATCTGCTTTAACACATGCCAGTCACGTTTTCATTTTAGAATAGCAACACTGAACGGAAAACAGCCTGCTTCTTCCCATCTTGAGCCTTCGGTGTGCCTGTGCTGCATAAGACAGTCTCCGTCCTTGCCCTAGACCCAGGGCTACCTCTTGCCAAGTAATCATGGAAAAAAAGAGAAGTTAAAGATATCCTACAGGGGCTCCACCATGCACTTGATGCTCAGGAGAGAAAACTCTGGACTCTGAGTGGAACTGATGTCTTTAGAGTCCTCAGTAAAGGTGGAAGAGGTACCTAAGACTCACGTGACCTGACTCAGCCCCTGCAGCTTTACCTACCACCCCTGGTGAAATCTATAGATTCATGTTTAGCTTCCAGAATTCTCCACTAAGTGCTACACCTGTATGGTTCCAGGATTGTTCAGAGATGATGAAATATTGGTATTTGTCCTTTCTAAAAGGGCAAGTTATGATCAACAGCCAGGTAGGAGTCTGCCTATGGAATGTTCTGCAGATTCTTTGCTACCCTGCATAGCATACACAATTAAATGTTCAGATAATGTCACTGGCCAGTTCTCCTTCAGTGGCGGTGGTGTGTGGCGTGGGAGGAAGGGATAGTCAGCTGCCACCACCATGAATTCTGGTTGCTCACATTAGAGCCATTGTGCAAGAAAATTCTCTGCACTCATTTAGGAAGAACCAGCCCTTTGATCCAGCTGGAGATGACCTCCTCCCATAGGGGAGAAGTGAGGGGCAAACAGGCACCCCAAGGCTATTGGCAGTGGTTTTAATCAGCTCTGTATGATGGCAATGAATGGAAACCCACTCGAAGCAGCTCAATATAACATAGCTGTAGAGGACTCCTCTTTGACACTTCCTTGAAAGTAGGCTGCAGAAGCTGGGGTACAATATGACCCTCCCACCCCACCCTACTATACATGGGTGATTGGAGCAGGGGTAGGTACTGACCCAGACTGGGCCTGCCAGAGCGTTTCTCTTGATTTGGATAAGAGCTAAAGGGTGATCAGGACATCTCCGTGGCCACTTGATGTGTATACCTTGGGCTATGAAGCAATCATGTTCAGCCTCATGCACATGGAGAATTGAAGGAAGTTGGTCTCAAGTAAGACTCTTGAGATCATGGGGCTTTAGGCCTGGAGGATTCCAGGTTGAACTGACTTCTATCTCATGGAGGGTCTTAAGAGTAGCCCTTCCAGCAGCAATTATAAGCTCCTCTCTGTGTTGACTTCTGTCATCCCCAAATCTTAAGCAAAGTTTTGTCAAATGCTAACAATAATAGAAAGACAGTAGAGGTCAGAAGCCTGCAGGCAAACACTGCCTTCGAATCTGAGACATGGGGAGACATCAGGATTACTTTACAACTCCGGTTGCCTCTCAGACAAGTCTGTTCAGACATCTTCAAATAATGCATTTTAGCACTTCTCTCTGCCAGAGTGTTGACACTCCGGCTGTTCCCCAGGGCTGAGTGATGCCTCAGCGGGTCTGTGTAGCACCTTCCTGGGGCTTGGAGGTGCAGGCATTGCCAAGAGGCAGGAGAGTGAGCCAGAGGAGCATTCCTGCTTCTCAATCAGTGCCTTTTCTGTTTGCAAATCCCTCAGCACAAACCACTTAATACATGTGGACAAATCTGTCCAGACTCTCAAAAGATATGAGTCTAGGGAGTGAGGAAAGAGAAAGGACTGCCTTCCCCACACCCTCGGCCTCCACCTCTCAGCTCTGGCCGGGAAGATTCTGAGAGTGGGTACAAAGGCAGAAGCTTGGGGAAGTCAGTGAAGCGAGATGACAGGTAAGGACCTTGGTCCTGGGTCTCACTGGAGGCTGGGGCTGCACTGCCTTTGAAACCTATTATCCTGCAGAGGTGTGAACTAGCTTCTATCAAGGTCTATGTTAGTGTCAGGCTGTGTTACTTCAATAACTCCCTCTTAACAACCTTTTTATTTTGAAAAAATTTTAACCTATAGAAAAGGTAAAAGAAGAGTATAATAAACTTCCAAATACTCTACCAAGATTCACTGATAACTAATATTTTATTACTTTTGCTTTATTCTTCCTTTCTCTTACACATACACATACAGATGTAATTATCTTAATATTATTCTTTTGAACTATTTGAGGATAAGTTTCAGATATCATAACCCTTCATTCCTAAATACTTCAGGATGTATCTCTTAAGAACAAGAACATTTTCTTACATATCCTTAGGACAATTACCAAATAAAGGAAATGTCATTCATACACACTATTATCTAATATATGATCCATATTCAAATTTTGTCCCTTGTCCCATATTATCCTTTATAGCAATTTTTTTTTTTCTCATCCAGGATCTGATCTAGAATTATGTGTTGTGGTTAGTTGTCATGTCTCTCTAGTCTTTTTTAACCTGGAAAATTTCTGCTCAATTTCTTTTGCCTTTCATAATACTGCCTTTTTGGAAGAGTTCGGCTGTCTGACAATTCTCTCATGATTAGATTCAATTTGTGTATTTTGGACAGGGATGCACCTCAGTAACGCTGTGTCTTCCTCAATGTGTCAATCAAGAGGCACATTATTGGTGATGTTAACTTTGATCACTTGGTTAATGTGGTTCCTGCCAGATCCATATTAAAAGAGTAAAGGTTACTTTTTTCCTTTCAAAATTAATAAATGCTCT
Organism: Pteropus vampyrus; assembly: GCF_000151845.1. NCBI lineage: Eukaryota > Metazoa > Chordata > Mammalia > Chiroptera > Pteropodidae > Pteropus > Pteropus vampyrus. The sequence goes on along the minus strand of NW_011896027.1, from coordinate 1,034 downwards.
ATGGGCAGATACTTTGTGACTATCCTTTTCCTCAAGACACTCTTGTCTCCAATAGTTTTAGCATCCACTGATGATTCCTGAATCAATAATTACTATGACAGTTGCAAAGCGGAGTTGTCTTTTTTCAACATTTAGAATTAATTGCTACTTATTATCTCATTTTGCAAATTGAACCATTGAGGATCTGAAGGTCAAGTAACTTGCCTAATGCCACGCAGCAGTGAGGTCCAGACTCAGGCCTGTCTGATTCCAGAGCCTGTGCTTTTGCCCTGTTTCTACCCTGCTGCCATTCCACCCCTCTGGCCATGAGATGTAGGAGGTGGTGAGATGTTCTCTTACCCCATCTCCCCCACATAATACTTTCCCTACTTGCTCCTCTACCTAAATGTGAGGCTGGGTCTCTGGTCACAGTAAGATGGAAAGAAATGGGCTGCAGGGTTATCTTTTTGCAAACCCTCCCCCTCCACACCCCAGACTATTCCTCTTAGTCCCCTCATGAACTTTCCAAAAGTGATATCCAGAGCAGAAATCTCACAAAGAAGTCACCTCAATTATCCAGACCCTCTCCTGTCCCTCTTTCCTCCTCCCCCAGCAAAGAGCCTCTCTCCTTTCCTGATCTCGGAGAATAAGGAGAGGCTTTGCAATGTAAATAAGAAGTAGCCGTGAGAGCCAGAGGCAAAGCTACAGGGCAACTGCAGTGCGGCTCGTGTGCGGGAGTGAGTGTGTGTGCACAGTTGGGAGTTCCGAAAAGAAGGAAGGAGTGAGGAAGGGAATATGACTGGTGCTTAAAAGCACTGACTCTGGAGTTGGACTGCGGGATTTGAACTTGAGTCCGCTATTAACCTGTGTAACTTTGGATAAGTTACTTGACCTCTCTAAGTCTCACTTTTATCACCTGTAAAACTCGCCTGTAAAACTCACCTGTAGGATATAACAGTACCTACCTCACAAGATCGTTGTGAGGATTAAATGAATTAATCCATGGAAAGTGTTTTCCCCAGATGAGTTTTGCTCCACAGATGAGGCGGGTATGC
>NW_011896026.1:5161-5828 GCF_000151845.1 Pteropus vampyrus | reverse complement strand
ACCACTACAACCTAACACGAGTGGCCAGTGGCCACTGTCCTGATTGTCACAGTATTTATGCCTCCGACAAAACTTTTGCATCCACAAATCAAACGCGCTTTCTTCTTTCTATTAGGAACAAGATATTTTGGAAGCCACAGTGATAACCGCTGCCACTCCGTAAGCTCTGGGGATCAGTGTAGATGTCACTGTGCCTTAAGAAAGAAAAGACTAATTTCATCTTCAAATTTTCCAGGTAGCAGACAGGCCTCCCCTTTTCCCTCTGCCCGGAGTGTTTTCCAGACAAAGGCTGCCCTGTGCCTCTGGCCCACGGGTGACAGGCTTCGGTAGGCGAGGCTGGCAGAGAGGCCTCCCTGCTTAGAACTTGAATTTCGGAGCAGCACAGAAAACAGAAAGCGGTGGGGGCTGCGAGCATCAGAGAGGAGAGGGTTGTCCACACCACTCCTGGCGTCACTTCCCATGATTTATGTCACACCGCCAGGCCTTTCTCTGTCCAATTTATGGCCACCTGTCCCAGGGAAAACACAAATTACTACCTCTATGGCAATTTAAATCTGTGAGAGAGAGGAGAAGACACATAGGCTGGCTGCTCTGTCTCCTGAGGGCTTAGGGGCCATTGGGGGGGGGGGGGGCTCATGGGGCTGCAGAAAGTCTGCGGAAGATCAGG
>NW_011896026.1:0-1428 GCF_000151845.1 Pteropus vampyrus | reverse complement strand
TGTGGCTCTAGAGAGGAGAAGCAGCTCCTCTAGGTGAGGTGACCAGCTGACTTTTCGGGGGAGGTGACTTTTCATCGGGGCTTTCAAAGAAGGCCAGGGGTTTCTAAGTGGGTGAGGGGCAAGATTCAAGGTGATCGGCACAGAAGTAGGTGAGGGAGGCGAGGGAGCGAGCCAGGTATGTGATGGGAGGTGCCAGGCAGAGGCGCCGGCATGTGCGAAGATCCTGGGCTGGGGAGGAGGGCAGGGTGGCCGGAGCAGGCTGAGAGAAGGGGAGAGTGACAGGAAATGCAGCCCTGCAGTCAGCAGGGTACAGGGTCGCGTGAGGCCTTGGGTGTCGCCATAAAGACCCTCTTTTTTTTTTTTACTTGAAGAGAAATGGAGAATCGTGAGTTTCAAGGAAAATGACATGACGTGACTTACAATTACCGGGTGACCTTGACCCACGTGTTGAGAATAGACCATGTATGATGGTGGGGTCGGTCAAGGGCAGAAGCAGGGCGACCGGCCAGTGAAGAGCAGCTATTGCCATAAGCCATGCGAGAGAGGACGGCGACTTGGCCTGGAAAGGGGCCGGAGGGGAATCGGAAGAGGACGGAGCCAGCAAGACACGGCCACTATTGGAATGTGGGAAGTGAGAGAAAGCAGGACAAAGGGCAGGTCCCAGTCCGGGTACGCCAGGGGGTCCTCGGTGTAGAGAAGCTTTTGAAGAACGGGCCGGAAGCGCCAGTACAGACAGAGGTCGCTGCAGATGGGTGCGTCCTCCCCAAATCCGTATGTTAAAACCACACCTCCCGCAGCCATGCTGCAAATGCCGGATTTCCCCGGGGGCCATCGACGGGGCAGGAAAGCCACCTTCCCCCAGACCCGGGGGCACGCACGCCCTGGCTGTGCCGCGGCCCCCATGCCCTCCATACTAGGGAAATTTGGCTCAAAAACGAATCTGCCTCCTGGGAATTCTCCAAAGACGCCTCAGACCCTGAACTGCTCCTTGACATCTCACCTCCGCCTCGTCTATATTTGTGTCCACACAGAAGTCTGCACCGATCAGATGCTCAGGAAACCGAAAAACTGAACCGGCGTGTAGAAGAGGCCCGATAAATAACACATATTTGGGAAGAATCTAATCTAATCTCAAAGACTCATACCTTGGAAAAAAAAAAAAAGTTACATCCAAGGAAAACGGGCAAGGAGCCACATCGTTACCTCTGCGTAGACGCCACACCCTGAAATGACAATACTGGGCCTGAAGTTAGCTGCTTTGACTTTCTGCTCCAGCCTGGAGTTGAGATCCGCCAGCGACGCCTGAGAGATGATCAGGAGCGGACTGGTGTCCGAGTAAGCGATCTGCTGGGGAGAGCAGTCGTCATCCCACGTGGCCCACGAAAGAGTCTCTCGGAGCTTCCAGTTCCTGGACCCCTCGCCCCCCAC
>NW_011896025.1:3344-5492 GCF_000151845.1 Pteropus vampyrus | reverse complement strand
TCTAAAACAAAACAGAAAAGAAGGCGGACCTCTAGTGAGAAAATACATCCTCACACAACCATGTGTTTGAGCATAAGTAGCATCATCTCGGGGTCATGAGCAAGAGGGCTCTGGGAATCATGGGTCAATGAGAGTCAAATGGAGAACAGAGATTTAGGAAGGATCAGGGATGATAGCCATATCCTCACCCTCTCTGCAAAACCCCAGGCCCTGTGGCTGACTATGCATCAAGACGAGCCCACTGCAAGTGCCTGATGGACAGGCAGCTGACCATGGGGTTGGTAAGATGCATCATGCCTAGGGAAAGAGGATGGCATTCTGTTGCATTTAATTTCTCTTCTAATTAATGGATCATCCTTGGTCCTGTGATGTTCCTTCTGTTCTCTACCTCCTAGGTCTCCCCTTTTAAACCCTCCCCTGGTTCCTTCTTCCAAGCATGTAAGGGGAGTGAGGGCTCTTGGCAGATGAAAGGAGGGAGAAAGACATTTCAGTGCCTTTATTTTCTCTACAAACCGTATTTGAGATGGCTGACTCCTGCCTCTCCCAACTCCCAAACATGCACACACCATTTTTTTTCATCTGTGTAGTACAACTAAGATACAAACAGCATAATTGTCATGGAACAGCTCTTGTTTAAACTAGTGGTTCTCAAAGTTTTTGATATGAGGACCACAAAGAGCTTTTTGTTTGTGCCATGTGTGTGTATATAATACTAGAAATTTAAAATATAGAAAAATTTAAAACATAGGACTATACAAGCATACATTCCAGTAGCTATTAGACCGATGATGTCATCTTCCATCAATATCTGTACATTCACTAGTGTATGTTCACAAACGAATGTGAGTGAAAAAGACAAATGATATCTAAAAATTATTATAAAATAATTTCAACCTGCTGAACTCACTAAAACGGTTTTGGGAACCTCTGGCATTTTGAGATCGTACATTGCAGATCACTGGTTTCCGTCATCCTGATTTCTGTTCCTCTTCTGTACTCTACCCTACCTCCAGCCTCAAGATCTCTGCTCCCCACTTGCAAAGAGAGCCAACAACTCCGGAGACCCTAGGCCAGAGCTCATCCAAGGGAACAGCCAACTACCTCTGAAAACGCCACAACAGTTGTCACTGCTTTTGAAGGTTTAGGTTTAATTCACCTCTACCATAAATATAAGGATTCAAAGACAGCATTCAAGAAGTGAGTTAGATATATTTTTCATTGACTGAGTCTAGCTGACAACCACATCATCCAGGGTGCAAAAGGTCTCCCTGGGATGGGGTGTGGGGAACAGAAGCTTCCTCTCCCAGAACTGAGAACAGCTGTTCCAGCCAGCAGCCCTTACCCGGTGTGTGCTGTAGAAGGGGTCCAGATCCTCCAAGGGCTCCCCGACCAGTTCTGCAGGGAGCTCACCATAGAACTTGGGCAGCTGATTGAAGGCTTTCAAGTCTAGCTGGGGCCGAGGCTTCTCCTCTTGGTCCTTCTGCTCGCTGTGCTTACCTTTGGCTTTCTTTGCTGCCTGCTCGGCAGCAATTCTCTTTTCAATCTCCACCAGGGACTCTGGAGTGAATCGATGGAAGTTGGTAGTTTCCGGGGACGCAAAGGGGAATTCCATCTTCTCATTCTTCTTTAGGAAGAATTTATAATCTTATGAGAGTGGACAGAAACACAGAGACATAACAGCCTGCCCACTGGCCTCTTCCTCTCATCCCTCCCACCTTGCTTATGAGAACAACTCTTCCATCCACCTCTCTAGTTCCTTCCTTAACACACACTGAGCTCTCCCCAGGACTCAACTGCCCCTGCACAGCTCTCAGGGGAGACCATTCATTCCATTCTGCTCCAGCTACTGCAGGGTCATGTCTATGCTTCTCATGAGCTTCTTCTAGTCATTGCTCCTTCAGCATTTTGTAATGCATCACCACCACGAGCACCACTAGATCTAGCCGCACCGCCCTCCCTCCTTGTCTCCATGACAGGTGAGTACCAGGCATGCTCCCACATTTATCAAAGACTTTGGTTCATGATCTACTTTATCTTTAGTCTCATTCTGCCTTCTGACCACCTTTTATTTATTGACATTTTCAATGTTTCTTCCCCTCCCTGTACTCCCTTTGGACCCTTAGGCTACTTTTTCTTTGTCCATGGCCA
>NW_011896025.1:0-404 GCF_000151845.1 Pteropus vampyrus | reverse complement strand
GGGCCTGGGATTCGCTTCTTGGATTGATGGCTGGGGAGGAGCTAATCTAAGAAACTTCTATTCTGCTTTATTCTTAAACTAAGCTTTGATTTTAAAATAGTCTACCTGAGTATTTGCAGGTATATTCCCTCCAGCCTGGCAGCTGTTTCTGCTAAGCAAAATTCCCTCCTTGTTGGACATTCAGCTCTCTCAAGATGAACCGACGGCTATTTTGTTCTCTTTGTCCTCTTAACGTCAGGCAGGAGAGGGCCTTTCTCTATTGTTCCTCTAAACACTCCAGGTCATCCAGAGCCTGTAAGACTCTCTGGAGAAAGCTCCTTTAATACTAAACCCAGTGAGGGGTAGAGGAAATTAGCTACAGGGCCAGTGTTTTCTTCTCTGTTGTGGGGGCCTTCTCTGGTTCC
>NW_011896024.1:364-1357 GCF_000151845.1 Pteropus vampyrus | reverse complement strand
TGTATTAATAAAAATAATAATAAAAAAAAATCTCATCTTTAAAATCCTCAGTTTGTAGCCAGGCTTTAAACAATCTCATCTTAATCTAAGCTACCACTCTCAGCATGAAGCATGAATTTGGCATCTTTGACTCTGAATTTTCTAGACTGTGTCCTTGGTTCCTGTTCATCACCTCTCTCTCTTGGATTTTCCAAGTCAAAGACTTTTGTGGTTTTTCTCCTTCTCAGCTGTTTTTTCCCACTGAGCCCAGACTTTCATCATCATTCTCTGACTCCTATTATGGGCTTCTGCTCTACATCACATATTATTTCCATAACAACTAATATACAATTTCTCAGCTAACAAACTTGCCCCTCATTTATGGTCCTTTTTGGTTCTTTATGATAGTCTGAATATTGTGTGACTCAGTGAAGGATCAATACTGTGTTGACTAGGACCTTAGTGTCTAGGACACTTAGATGTTTACCCAAAATGAACCAATTAGATTCCGATGTTCAGTTTGTGCAGAATTATGGTAGCATGTGTTTTCTGAATTACTCACTTTGTGACACATTGTCACTCTCTTGCATTTTGTATAATTCATGAATAGTTTTTATATAGAGAGTCTAGGTTCTTTGATGGCAGGAAACTTACCTTACACTTCTTAAAATGGAATTCCTCCAATTATTTTAAAACTTACAAAAATGTACTTATATATATACATACAAACACATATTCCTGTAATGGCTTAAACTCACCTCTCCTATTCACCGGTCTTGTTAAAAAAAATAAAAAAAGATGTAAGAGGGAAGGAAAATCAATAATTTTAAAGCATGGTAGAATAAAAATGGGCAAGATTTGGAGTATAAACAGTTAGCTTTCCACTCTTTTCTGTCATTTGTAAGTTCACTAACTTTGCGCAAATTACTTAAACCCTGTCAATGTTGTTATTCTGATCTCTGATAAAGAGAGAATAGTTTTTATTACTAAAAAAGATGTTATTAAGATTAAATA
>NW_011896024.1:0-314 GCF_000151845.1 Pteropus vampyrus | reverse complement strand
CTTACAAAAATGTACTTATATATATACATACAAACACATATTCCTGTAATGGCTTAAACTCACCTCTCCTATTCACCGGTCTTGTTAAAAAAATAAAAAAAGATGTAAGAGGGAAGGAAAATCAATAATTTTAAAGCATGGTAGAATAAAAATGGGCAAGATTTGGAGTATAAACAGCTTTCCACTCTTTTCTGTCATTTGTAAGTTCACTAACTTTGTGCAAATTACTTAAACCCTGTCAATGTTGTTATTCTGATCTCTGATAAAGAGAGAATAGTTTTTATTACTAAAAAAGATGTTATTAAGATTAAATA
>NW_011896023.1:4338-6076 GCF_000151845.1 Pteropus vampyrus | reverse complement strand
AGCCACATTGGCTGAGGCGGGGTTTGGGTGCTCATGGCTAGCCCTGTTGGAGAGCCATCCCCAGCCTCAGGCCCCTGAATCTTGACCTCTGAGGTGTGGCCTGTCTGGGAGTTTGGAGGGCGCTAAGCGTGGGGTGCGTTTCCTCTGATGCCTAAAGGAGCCAGTTAGTTGGGGACAGCAGGGGAGCCTTGGATCCCGGCGAGTGTGAGGTGCGGCTGAATGAACCACCCTTTCCCCAGCTGAGTACAGAGCAGGGCTTTGTTCACAGGGCCACCTCCCTGGCACTGAGGCCCCCACAGGAAGGGGTGGGCGGGCCAGGCCATGGCCAGCATTGGCCGCAGACTTGGCTCAGCCGAGACCCTTCAGGGGTCTAGTGTCTCAGAAGGCGCCCTGGTTTCCCAAGGAATGCAAGGCCTGGGCAACTCAGGCCTTGTCCAACCTGTGGCTGGGGAGAGTCATGTTTTGAGGGCATTTAATCCTAGTTGGGCATCTCCCACGGGATGCCCTTGGGACATCCCCCAGGGTGGGACTAGCCTCAGAATAGAGGCAGGAGTCCCCAGATGCCACCCTGAGCTCCTAAGGCCAGGCCCTCCAACATCAAACTCATGGCACAGGACAATGCTGAGGCCAGGAAGAAGGGGTTGCCTGTGCCACACAGAGTGTTCAGGTGTAAAAGCTTAGCGTTTTCCTTTGGTGGGGGTGGATAGCCGAGGTCACCAAGAGCAAGCAGATGGCTGTTGGGAGGAGGGGAGCCTGAGCTGATATGGAACAGCCCTCCACTTCCCGGCTGAGCAACTAGGGCAGCCACTTACCCTCTCCAAGCCTCCCCCTGCTTCTAAAGCAGAGAAGAGAATCTAGCACAGAGGGATGTACAGGGCTGAGAAGGATCAGGTCATGAAGCAGAAACTGAAAGTGGGGAGGAGTATGCACTGCAGGCAACCTGGACTCAAACTCCAGCTCTTCCCCTCTCAGCCGTGTGACCTTGAGCAAGTTGTTTTCTTCTAGAAAAAAAAAAAAAAAAAGAGTAAAAACATCTTCCTCATGGAATTGTTGGAGAAGCAAATTCACCGACATGTAGTCAGGGGCTTGGCATCAGGCCATGCTGTGATGGTCTGTTTCATATGCTAGCTTGATTAGGCTGCAGGGCCCACTTATTCAAACTCTGACCTAGGTGTTACGGGGAAGCTATCTTGTAGATGCGATTAAAGTCCATAATCAGTTGACTTTGAGTAAGGGAGATTATCCTCCATAATTGGGGAGGCCCTGACTGAGCCAACTGGAAAGCCTGAAAAGCACAGCTGAGGTTTTCCTGAAGAAGATATTCCACCTGTGCCTGAGAGTTCTAGTCTGCCCTTCCTGGCAGCCTGCCCTATATTAGGCAGAGTTCTTCAGGGAAATGGAGAAACAGAACCAATGGAGTGTGTGTGTGTGTACCTTACCTAATACACACACACACACACACACACACACGCACACACATACGCACACATACACAAAGAATGAGTTGGAGATACACACATATATATATATATACACAGAACCCTGTCATATGCATATATACAGGGTGAGTTGGCAGGCCAGGAGAGCCGAGGTTTCAGTTTGAGTCTGAAGGCAGGAAAAACCCAATGTCTCAGCTCAAATGCAGCCAGGCAGAAAGAATTCTCCCTTACTCATGGAACGATGAGTTTTTTTGTTCTATTTAGACCTTCAGCTGATTGGATGAGGCCCACCCACACTG
>NW_011896023.1:0-707 GCF_000151845.1 Pteropus vampyrus | reverse complement strand
CGGGAGAACTAATGGTTGTGCTGTATTCCGAATGCGTGATCCAGCCAAGGGGGTTGGAGTTCAGGGGCTCGGAGCAGCACTAACACTAACTGCAGTGCCAATGGAGCGGGTGCTTGTGCGCATCAGGCACTCTATTTGCTTCCTCTTATCTATTCTTCCTGATAACCCAGTAAGGTAGACAATATTATCTATCAAGGTTTACTGAAACCCAGGACGGTTCCTCCAAAATGCAAGCTCTCCCGCCAGCTGCGTTCACTGCCTTGGATGAGGAAGGGAATGGGGCACCTAACAAGTGAAGGCTTTGGCAAGCGGGAACTCGAGCAGGCTTTTAAAAGGGTGAGAGAAGAGAGGGGAGAATTCTAGGAAGTGGGCATAGCTGTAGCCAGGGTATGGAGGCTGGGATGCATCTGTGAGCCCCAGCACCAATGAGGGGCAGACCAATCTGAGTTGTGAGAGAACTGCGTGAACTCTCACCATCCCTCAGATTCTTTCTGGAAGGAGGGCCTGACAGGGGTGGGGTGATCCTGGGGACTCTGCCAAGGTTGGTCTCAGAGGAGCCACGGGAGGCCCTGAGCTGGGCAAAGGTCTCCTGGTGTCATTAATGAGGCCCCGTGGAGGGTGGAGCCAAGAGGCCCTAGTAGCTCTGCTACCCCCAGACAGGTACACTGCCGAGTGGGCAGAGGTACCAGGCTCTGAAGGTTCTTGGG
>NW_011896022.1:2973-4138 GCF_000151845.1 Pteropus vampyrus | reverse complement strand
CACAGTTCCCGCCTGAGCACAGGGCACTGGGCGAATGGCAGAGGGAACCGGGCAGGACAGTGACGTGACCCTCGCCGCACTCCTGGGACGCGGGCGCCCCACTCGCCGGAGCCCAGAGGAGGGAAGGGACAACTGTGCTCCCCGCGAGCGCCTCAGACCGCAGCAGACGTTAGCCAGGCAGGGAGGGGGGGCTCGGAGCCTGACACCAGGGCACGGGGCGGTGGCGGGAGCACGGGGGGCTGGGTCCCAGGTGCCCGCACTCCTCAGCAGCGTCACCGGGCCTGCCCCGGAGGGCCGAGGGGGCCGGCTGGCCGGGGCCACGTAGTCCTGAAGGGCCCCAGTCTAGACTGCGGATTTTTTCTCCTAGCAGTTACGACGCGGCTTAGTGTCGTGTTAATTAAACACTGAGAATTTATCACTCTGTCTGCCTGCTGTGCCATGCCGGTTTCTGTGGATCTCCCAAAAGAGAAGTCACCCAGGCCCCACCGTGTCTGCTGCCAGGTCAGGGACGGCCCCCAATCCCAAAGACTGCTCCCCCAGGACACTCACCGAACAGTGCTCTGCCTGCTGCACGCTGACCCCCAGGATTCGCTCTGCCAGCAGCTTCAGAGACGGCCTCCCGCTCTGCCAGGGAGACCATGGCACACAGTGCGCTGGGGCGGGGGCCTCAGCAGGTGCTGCCCCCAACGCAGCCCCCAACCCAAGGGACCTTCACTGGAAGCGAAGGTCCAGTGAGGTCGCACTGAGGGCTGGTGACAGCCCCGTGGTCCAGAGAGGAGGGCCAGGGAGGCGCCTGCCACCTCCATCCTCCCGCCCCGGGCCCTCCCGCTCGGCTCCCAGGAGGCCCTGCCCTCGGCACCGTTCGGGGCAGACACGGCTTCGTACTAGTGATCGGTGGTCTGGTCAGAGTTCAGAGGCGGAAAAAACCTGCCCTCTACTTTCCCTTCTGAGATTTCTCTTAGTTATGAGGGTTAAACAGAAAGCCGAAACCAGAACGAAACACCTGTGGGCCGTGAGTTGGTCACCAGGGACCGGAGCAGCCACGTGGATGAGCAAAGCGGAACAAGGCAGGGGCGCCTGCTTATCACGTACCTTCACTTGACTCTTGAAAGGTTTGTATTTCTGTGTGTCCCGAATCTTCTTTTTTGGGTGATCCAGAAACAGG
>NW_011896022.1:0-1493 GCF_000151845.1 Pteropus vampyrus | reverse complement strand
ACCTCAAAAGGAAGGGCTGCAGCGACCACGTTGGCACCCCATGACTCTGCCCAAGCGGGACAGCTAGGGCCTAGAACCGAGGGGCTGGCGGGCTGGGACTCGGAGGAGCGCCCGGGCCTCGTTCCGTGTGTGCAGAGACCCTCGGCGGTGCGGGGGGGACCGTGCGGGCCGCAGGAAGATGAAGCAGCCTCGACCCCTGGGGTTTCGAGACCTCTCCGGCCCTCAGCTGCGAGCCACCGATGCCCTCTGCCCGTCCCCAACACACACAGCCCGTCCTTCGGCAAACCCCACAGACTCAGCCCGCCGGGTGCATCTGGAGCTGGGCCATGTCTTGCCACCTCCCTGACCAGGCCACCAACAGCTCATGCCTCATCTCCCTGATGTCGCCCTCCTGGCCCTGGAGTCTACTCTGAAAGCTGCGGCCAGCGGGACCTGCCAGAACCTGGGACGGACCAGGCCTCTCACTGTTCACCGCCACCCCACGGCTTCCCAAAGTCGTCACAAAGATCGAGATCCTACGACCTGGCCCCTGCCCCCCACTCGCCTCCTTCCTGGTCCTCAAACACACTCCATCTCAGTCCCTGCTGCCAAGTGACACAAAGCCATTCGGGGCCAGTGTCCGGGTCTTCGGGTCACATGGCTCAGAGGCACTGAGGTGAAGCTGGAACGGGCGTGAGAGCCGCCTGGGAGCCACCGCCCCGGGGGAGGCCAGCCGGCCAGGACCCACCGCGGTCTACGCTCCAGGTCAGGGAACGAAGGGAACAGGGCACAGAGTGGGGACGAGTCCCCTCCCGCTTCTCCCTCAGTCCCCGGCGGTGCAGGACCCACCCTGCTTGAGGTGCTCTGGCCGGATCCCGCTGACCGCTGTCCTGTAGTCGGTCACCTGCTGGGTCGGCTTGACGTACTTGTCATAGACACACTTCCCAAACTGGTTGACGATGGACACGCGGGCGGCGATGCTGTCCTCCCCCGCGGGGCCCACGCCCACCATCTCGCAGTCCATGGCTAAGGCTCTCGTCAGGCTGAAGGGGAACCACAGGCTCGTTTCATCAGCGCCGAGGGGCCCAGGGATCGGCACCGGCTCTCCGCCCGTCCCCCGTGCCGCGCAGGGTGACACGCTCTAAGCGGTCACAGGGACCCTGGCAGGTGCCCGCCTGGTCTCCTGGAGAGCGGGGGAGCCCCCCCGAAGCCCCCCGCCCACGAAGGCGCAGCCCGCGTACCCGCCGAAGGCCTGCTCCTTCGCCAGCATGACGCTCCGCTCACGGCCGCCCAGCTGCCTCCTCGCTACGGCGGCCGCCTCTGGGCCTATGGCCGCTTCGATGTCCGCCGGGTCAACGTCATCAAACCAGATGTCTCCTCTGAAAGGCAGGGAGGGCGCAGGCTGACCGCGCGGCGAGCGGGGCCCCCCAGCTGCCCCCGCGATTTCGACCCTCACACTCTCCTCTCGTCTCTTTGCTTTTTAATGAGAAAACGTTCACCGTCAAACATCTGAG
>NW_011896021.1:1351-2773 GCF_000151845.1 Pteropus vampyrus | reverse complement strand
CAGAGACGGGCAGGGCTTCTGGGAGCCCCCGCTGTGGTCTAGGGAATCCCCAGCATTTCTGGGAGGAATGAGAGGGAACCCTGCAGCCATCTTGAGCAGAGCTAATAAAGGGATACAGAGTGAATGTTAGCTCATCAGCCAAGCCTCCCAGGGTGTCCATGAGGAACAAACCCCTGCTGAGACCCAGAGCCAAGGTCACTGTGTGACCTAACATTAGCTGCTTGTCTTCTCTGAGCCTCTTGGTCATCCCCATTATCAAATGACCTCATGTTTGTGCTTCAGACCTGCCTGCTCACTGAGAGTGACAAAAGATGGCTTTGTGTGACTGAGTCAGGGCCAGGGTGAAACATCCATCATGTTTCATCAAATATCAATCCACAGATATTTACTTAGTCTGTCGTATGCTGGGAACACAGCGAGAGATAAAAGGGACAAGCTCTGCTCTCGTGGAGCCCAAATTCTAGAATAGCAAGATAGACAGTAAATAAATAAGTAAATAAAAATGGAATGATCAAGGGATGAGAGAGCCGTGAGGGCCCAGGGTCTGCTCTGTGGTGCAGTTCATCAGGGAAGTCCTGCAGGAGGTTAAAGTGGAAGCCCTGGAGTTTTCTAGAAGGAATGGAACAAGCCTCGGGAATGGCCACCATGAAGGCAGAAGAGGAAGCAGGCTGGCAAGTCTGAGGAACCTGGGAGGTCGCCGTGGCCTGAGCAGAGAATAGAACTGTGAACAAGGGAGAAAGCAACCGATGGGAGGGCAGGCTGGAGCTGGCTCTAACCAGGCGGGGTTTGCCAGTAGAGGGTCCCAGGAACAAGGGCAGGTTAGTGAAAGGTGGGAGCAAAGGAGGAGGGGAGCAGGACGGTGCCCTCAGGCTTCCCTGAAGGAATGCGGTGGGGCGAGGAATGAGGGGGCAGCAGCTCGGCCCCAGCCCTGGAGCCCCTCCCCCTGGTCTGTAGGGAAAGAGAGCCCAGGGTGAAGGCAGGGGGAGGGGCAGAGGTGGGGGTCTTTGGGAGGGAGGAGCACCAGATGCCAGGAAAGTCAAGTCAGAACAAGCATTTAGAGAGAAAATCTCTCACTTTCCCTGCCTCCGCCTCCCCCCTGAATGCAGAGAGAAGGCACCTCTCCCTCCAGCCCTAGAGGAGGAAGGATGGGGATGGGAGGGGACACCCCTCTCGGGGGAGGAATGGCTTCCCTGGGCTCAGGCAGCAGCAGGTGAGGGCTTCAGGAAAGACCTTGCAGGGCTCAGAAGAGAGGGCCTAACTCCAACTCCCTGGGGAAAGGGAGTCCATGGGCTGGGCCAAGGGGGAGGTGGGGAAAGAGTAGAGGAGTAGGGGAGTGGGAGGTGGGAATGGGGCGAAGGTCTGCCCCAAGCCAAGTTCCAGGGCACCCACCCACCGAGTCCCCTGGGGCTGCCAGATACAGGC
>NW_011896021.1:0-441 GCF_000151845.1 Pteropus vampyrus | reverse complement strand
GGGAGGGGCAGAGGTGGGGGTCTTTGGGAGGGAGGAGCACCCGATGCCAGGAAAGTCAAGTCAGAACAAGCATTTAGAGAGAAAATCTCTCACTTTCCCTGCCTCCGCCTCCCCGCTGAATGCAGAGAGAAGGCACCTCTCCCTCCAGCCCTAGGGGAGGAAGGATGGGGGTGGGAGGGGACACCCCTCTCGGGGGAGGAATGGCTTCCCTGGGCTCAGGCAGCCGCAGGTGAGGGCTTCAGGAAAGACCTTGCAGGGCTCAGAAGAGAGGGCCTAACTCCAACTCCCTGGGGAAAGGGAGTCCATGGGCTGGACCAAGGGGGAGGTGGGGAAAGAGTAGAGGAGCAGGGGAGTGGGAGGTGGGAATGGGGCGAAGGTCTGCCCCAAGCCAAGTTCCAGGGCACCCACCCACCGAGTCCCCTGGGGCTGCCAGATACAGGC
>NW_011896020.1:3342-5173 GCF_000151845.1 Pteropus vampyrus | reverse complement strand
TAAATCTAATTTTAAAATTAGAGAAATAAAAGGTCTCAAGTTCAAAAAAATAAAAATTTTTAAACTTTGTATGTAGGAAGTGGGGAGAAAAGTTACAATTCCAATAACAGAATATTAAGAGTTTTTTTCAAAAGAGAAGCAACAACTAGATGATATTTAAAATAAGATAAACAATTGAACTCCAATAAGAGATTAAAAACATTAAAAAAAAAAAAAACGTAGCTAGATATGATTAAAATAAAACCCAAAAGCTGTGAGGTGAGAAGTTAAAAATATGTTAGTAAGTGAAGCTAACGATAACATAGGATTCGTAAACACTATAGAATGAAAGGGAAAAAATAAAGGATAAAGTGAAAATGAAAAGTTTTTACATTTAGGGTTGGGCGAAAGACGAAAGCGGTGGGGAGGAAGCAGAGCAGGCTCCGAGTTCCAGAGCACATGTGTTCCCGGGTCTGCTTCTGCCTCTCCAGGGAGCAGCCTCTACTTCAAGGGGTGCCATTTATTTGGGGAGAGGGGGTGATGATGAGTCAGGTGGCAGAAAGTCAACAGCTCCTCTTTCCCTCCTTGTCCCAGACATCCCCCACAGCTGCTCTTGGTTTGGTCTGAGCCTGACAGTATTTCTCCTTGCTTCTTAATTCATTGTACCTATATGAAAGGCTCTGAAGGAAAGGAATTTTCCAGATTTAGTGCAACCATTGGTCAGGAGAAAGAGCCCTAGTCCCCACTGGGCTGCAGTCTCCCCGAAACCTCCTCTGTCCCTGCTCCCCTACTCATAGGGAACAGAGAAGATAGGAAAATGGGTGAAGAAAAATCATATCTAGTACTGTGAACCATTTACTAACATCTCCTTTTGATGTCTTCTACATTAGAACATAAATACCAGTGGCAGGAATCTTCTGTAAAGTTGCTGAAACTACCCCATATGTAATTGTATTGGCTCAAAATTGTGCAGAATAAAGTGTAACCTAAAGAGAAACCAAAAAGTTACCTGGTTTTTTTCATCAAATTTCCTTGAAAACTGTAAATGCATAAGAGTTTTAAATTAAATAATCAGTTAACAAGTATTTGTTGAGTATCCTGTGTTTGGAGGCCTTCAGCTTTCCTGGCAGCAATGAGGACAGACTTTCCTGGCTTCATTGTGCACCCGAAGGGCACAAGGCCCAGTGCGGGCTAGTTTTCATTATTGTGACCGGCTCCTCATCAGCCTGATAGTCAAAATGTGTATTTGGGGCAGGTGTGCTCCTCCAGGGTCTCTTCTCGGACCACTACTAAGACACTCCAGTGTCTTCTCTTTTTTCTTTTCGTTGAGAAGATATCAGTTCTGCAAGCAAGTGGGCATTTTACAAAAGTGTTGTGCTTTGTTTCCACTTCCTTTATTTGCTTTCTTCTGCCTCAGACTATGCTACAGGTCTGACTACACAGCCTAAGCAGCAGATCCACTGGTAGGATCTTGGATCACATTTAAAATTTAATTTCAGACTTTTATGTTTCTGTTTATTACTATGTCACTATTTCTCCAAGCCTCACTAGTAACAGAGAAGTCCTATGAAACATATAGCCCAATAGTAACGCAATAAACACACCTCCAAGTCATCCATATTTGGAGGCGAGCCTGCGGCACCCTACACCATCCCACCAAGTTCTTTTGTGTTCTCCAGCCCTTTCTTTGCTGTCTACTGCTTATGAGTCCACTTGGAGCCTGTATTTCACTATTACAGCTGGGTCCCATGTCCACAGCAAGTGGTAATTGAGGAGCAGTCTACATTTCCCTCCCAAACCTCTCCAAAAGACTTACAGAGAAGGTGGGCAGAGGCATGGCACCATTTTGCTG
>NW_011896020.1:0-677 GCF_000151845.1 Pteropus vampyrus | reverse complement strand
GTGTGAGAGGACAGGATCCAGAGTCCAGGAGGTCAGAGAGAGGGCGAGCTCCAGCTGTTCCAGCAGGCGCCTCAGAGCCAGGCACAGGCCATTTCTCCACCAGTTTGGTGTGGGTGGCCTTGAGCACATAGAGGTTATCTGGGTTTGGGTCCTGGCTCTGATTCAGGTAGAGAAAGAGATGGAATCCTGGATACTAGAGCTGAAGGGGCTTTCAGGATCCTCTTCTGATGTCTCCCAAAGAGCCTGAAAATAAGAAGCACCTGTGTGCGTGTCAAGCATGGAGCCCTGGCACCTGAACCACACCTCCTGCAGCTTGCTCACCAAGGTATCTGATAAGCATCTCAGGTGACTCTGATCTCACAAGTCTGGGAAACATTCATCTATCCAGTGGTTTTCAGGCTGGGCCCCACAGAGCCCTGAGGTTTCAGTGCTTCCTTAGAGCTACAGAAAGTTGTGGTAAGAATGAGGGGGAAGGATTGATTGAACATATGAAACTCGAGCTTCTTCCCCCCCGCCCCCCACCACTGCAACTCACTGCGATCTTATAATGGTAAATAATAGTAGCAAGTGTTTGTCATATCCTTCTATACTAAGTGCTATATATGTATTATCTCATTAATCCTTATAATAACTATGAAATAGGCATTATTATAATCCTTATTTTATGGATGAGAAAA
>NW_011896019.1:8211-8542 GCF_000151845.1 Pteropus vampyrus | reverse complement strand
AATAAAATTGAGTGTCAGATGTTCTTTTCAATAAGTTATATAGAAATTAATAAAACTAACTCAAGAAGGGGTAGAAATTCAAGGGAAAGCAGGACTACCACTGAGTAGAGGTTCTCAGTCAATATTCTGGCATTCCAAATGGATGGATGGATGGAGGGAGGGAGGGAGGGATGGATGGATGGGTAGATGGATGGATGGATGGATGGATGGATGGATGGATGGATGGATGGATGGACGGAGGGATGGATGGGTGGATGGGTGCATGGATGGATGGATGAATAGGTAGATGGGTGGGTGGATGGATAGATGGGTGGATTGATGAATGGATAAA
>NW_011896019.1:0-2386 GCF_000151845.1 Pteropus vampyrus | reverse complement strand
TCCCCGTCACCCTCCGGTAACACTCGCCCTCTGCCCATCCCGCCACACCCCAGACCCTCTCAGCCTGCCAGCCCTTTGCCCCCTCTGTGCCCTCTCCCTGTGACACCCGACTCGCCTTTCCTCCGTAACCCTCGGCTCAGGCAGCCCCCCACCCCACCCCACTGTCTCAGCTGGGTAGACGGCGCGTGGAGGGCTGGGGTGCTTAGACAGCAGGCTGCGATTGTCTCACAGTCCCGGAGGCCTGAAGTCCAAGGTCAGGGTGCAGGAGGGCTGGTTTCCCCCGAGGCTCCCTACTTGGCCTGCAGAGACCACCTTCACTGTGTCCTCGGGCGTCTCCCCTCCTGTGGCATCGGGCCCACCCTATGACCTCGCTCAGCCTCAGTCTGCTCTTTTAAAGGGCCCACCTCCAAACACAGCCGCCCTGGGGGTTAGGGCTCCCACATCAGAATTTGGGGGGACCCATTTCAGTGTTATTTCTACATTTTCCTGGGTGGTTGATCTAGTAGGGCCACTTCAGTACGGGGGTTCAGGGGCTAGAGCCACACCTCTTGACCCCATTATAGCCCCAGACCAGCACTGCCCAGAACTCTCTGCAGTGGTAGAAATGTTCCACAATTCTATGCTACTCAGTGGGCATCCGGAAGCTCTGCATGGTCACTGAGTACTCAGAATGTGTCCTGTACGCCTGAGGAACTGGCTCTTCCACTTAATTAAAAGGGAATTCACTTAAATAAGCACATACAGGCTGGCGGCTCAGCCTGGCGCCTGGCATACCGGCTGATGGGTTAACTGACTGAAGGGTGGCGGGAGCCGGCTTAACCTGTGGACATTTAGGTTCGTTAGAACATCTCGCTTACTTGGCCGCAGTCACACCCCCAGGGACAGAGAACTGAGCCTGTGGTCTAACGGCCAACCTCTACTTTGGGCCCGCCGTGTGCGGGGTGCATGCCAAGCTGGGGTGAGGATGGGAAAGGGTCCCGTTGGAGGAGGGAGGTAAGCTCTGACCCGGCAGGAGACAACACGATGTACTTCAAAATACTGATTTAGAGCAATCCTAATTACCAGGCCTTAATGTATACGTTTTGCATGTTTGCAGATGTCAGAAAAATATCCGAGGACAGGCGTGAAGGATTTTACGTTTATCGGTTTACTTGCTTATTAATTTATCTGTTTACTTACGAGTGACATTATTCGGTTATAGGACATCACATCAGTTTCATCCAAACTCACTGTGAAGTGTCAGCTTAGTGAGGCCTGGGGGGGCCTTCACTCTGCTCTGTGGCCCTCCCTCCCCAGAATGGCCTCCCAACACAGGGCTGCCATGTCTCCCCTGAAGCCGCATCCTCTGCATGTGTCCTAGGTGGCGGGACGGAAGTTTCGAGGAGGTTATCGAGGCGGAGTACGTCTTGCTGGAGGTGAATGGGCTGTTCACGTACACGTACTCCCTGACGGCCCGCACGGCGCTCTGCAGCTCCCAGCCCCAGAACTGGACCAGCATTATTAAGGAGAGAGGCGACATAGGTCCCTTAAACTGGGACCGAGAGGTAGCAGTTACTCCCCAATTATTTCCAAAACAGGTCACCACCAGTCAGATGGTGACCATGGACAGCACCCTGTGTGTGTGTTTGGGGGCCATCTCGGTTCGCTTGGAACACCAGAGACGGCTCGGGGGAAGCCTTATAAACCACAGACATTTATTTCTCACGGTCCTGGAGGCTTGAAGTTCAGGGTCAAGGCACCGGCAGATTAGGTGTCTGGTGAGAGCCTGCTTCCTGGTTCTTAGACGGCTGTCTTCTCTCTGTGTCCTCGCATGGCAGAGGGGGCGAGGGACTCTCTGGGGTCCCTTTTATAAGGGCACATCTTTACAATCCGATCACCTCCCAAAGGCCCCCGCCTCCTAATACTACCCCTTGGGGGGTTAGGTTTCAACATGTGAATTTCGAGGGAACGCCGACATTCAGTCCACACGGGGATCAGGATGGGAGCGTGTACTAGGACACCGCGGGCAGGCGGCCACGTCGCAGCTGCAGGCACCGCTGGTGCTGAGCGAAATTCCGGAGAGGTTCCAATGCCCGTTACTAAGGGGCTAATTAAATTCGCCATCTGTTCTGCTCGGCAAGCGTTTCTATCACGTGCCTTGGCTTGTACGCGGCTGACAAAAAAGGGCGCCTGTCCGCGAGAGGAAGCAATCGCCTTAGTCCCGTCCCTGAACAGTTTCCATCGACCGCCCCGCGAGCCGCAGGCGCGAAGCGGCGATGTCACCGCCAGGCGGCGCTCGCCCCACGCCCCTGACCCTGACCCCATTCCCGCCGGCGGACGCTGGGCTCCTTTTCTTTTAACACGCCCTTCGGTCACGTGAGTTCGATCATCTGTTTCGCCGGTGACA
>NW_011896018.1:3393-4450 GCF_000151845.1 Pteropus vampyrus | reverse complement strand
TTTTTTTTTTTAACCTAAAAGCTAGCAGACTCGTTCTGTTCTTTACTTATGTATAACAAGGAAAAGGGTGAACCCCTGCCTGTACTGTCTTTGTGTTTCTTTGTGTATCTTTGTCTTTGTAATCCCTAAAAGTACCCCCATCCTAATAGGCTTCTTGTGGCTCTGCCAATTTGACCACAAGAGGTCTGATGCAGTGAACTTACTATTTCCGGAAAGGCCTGACTCCAGTTTGTTGGCTTAGCTTTCCAAGGGCATTTTAATGTGTCTTGAACCCTCTTCATGTGAACCAGCTACGGCCAGCAGACTAGTGTGAGGCCAGAGCCTCTGGCTTCCTGTGGCCCAGGATATTTCTGTAAACCAGCTGGAGACTGCTGGCTAGGCTCCCTCAATAGACTATTGATGGGCCAGCCACTCTTTGGGGCTCTATTTGCTAATTTATACCATTTGCTCACTTTTTATGCTTCAGTTCCAGTACGTTTGGACAATGAAATTAAACTGACCAGTTTCTAGCAGATTAAATGGCTTTGTTCTCCTTCTCTGGCAGTGAGCCTCACGTGGAGTTTTTAAAAAGGAAGACTGTCAGCAGGGAGCATCATGGAATTCAAGATTTGATATCTGTCAGTTCAAGGATGTGGTTTTGCCTGTCAGGCCTGGGTGGTAACCGGCTCTCTGGGTCAGCCTGGTGGCATCATCCTCAGCCCCAGGCTTAGCGAGGCCTCCCTGCAGTACAAAGGTCTGGTTGCCGTGGGTCACTCACCAAAGCCTTTGTTCTTTGGCTGATTTTCCTATACAGAGTGATGGCTACTGTATGAGCTCCTAAGTGCCTGGCTCCTTATATTTGCTGTGGAATAGAAGGCTTTATGAAATTTATTCCATTTATCTTGTTCCTGGCCCACTACCTTTTGTCTCCCCATCCCCTTTTTCCTTTTTAAGCCCTTACTTTGATCTTCTCTTCTTATTTTTCTTTTTTTACCTCTCCTTGACCCCTTTGCTCCTTAGGTTAAGGATTATATTCCCTATTTGTTATCTTCTTTTTTTTTTTCTTCTTCTTCTTCTT
>NW_011896018.1:0-445 GCF_000151845.1 Pteropus vampyrus | reverse complement strand
AATTTAAATTATACATGTAATTATTATATATTTATTGTGGAAAACACTGAATATTAAGATGAGGATAATTAAAGAAATTTTGAACACCTAGAGCCGTGATGGGGAAGCTTGACTTATTTGATACTGAACAACATTGCTGTGGTGTTTGAAGCCACAGTAACAAAAGGAGTGATCACTGGCTCAGGAATCATAGGTTGATGGAATGAAACATCTAGCTTAGAAACCAGCTCTAATGCTTGTGTTCAGTAAATGTAAAGATGGCCTCAAATCACTAGGGCAATGCAAGATTATTTAATAAACAATCTACAAATGGCTATTTGGCAAAAGATTAGAGTTTGAACCTCATGTTATACCCCAGAATAAATTCCAGGTAGATTAAGAAAAATAAATGTAAAAAATTAAACTATTGAAAAGAACTAGAACATCATCTAGTTAAATGCATATT
>NW_011896017.1:4421-5323 GCF_000151845.1 Pteropus vampyrus | reverse complement strand
GCTTTTGTTCCTGGCAGTTTATGTGGCAGTTACAGTCCGGGGTGGGGGTGACGGGAGAACCAGGCCAGCTCCCTTTTCAAAAGGCAGACACTAGGGATTTGGGCACAGAGTTATATTTATGGAGGGAAACGCGACCATACGTTTTAAGAAAGGCGCTGCCTCATGGCCTCCGTGTCCCCAAGCACTGCTTTATAGGATGTCTGTGGATTGTCATTGGAGGCTGGGAAGTTGCTTGCTGTGCAGTCTCACGCTGAGAGCAGACTGTCGTCACCACTTGGCCAGGCGAGGAGACAGGCACACCGCGGTCACCCTCGGGCCTCTTCTCTTTGTTCTGATCCACTCAGGACCCGGCTCTGGGAGCATGTTGACCAGCACGTCGTGGGGGAAGGGTCTGGTGGTGTCTGTCTTTTTCTTCAGTCTACACTGATTCGTAAAATAAAACTGACTTTATCCTGCTTCGAACCCTGTGTCCCTACTCAGCCTAGTAAGGTCCCCAAATTCACCTGCCCTTCCCATGGACGCTTGCTCAGATTCTTCATCCGTACAAGACAGTGTAAACCTGGAGAACTGACCATAGTTTAGAGTGTGGTCGCTGCTGGGGCCATCTGCCTCCAGAGACCAATTGAGAGTCTAGTTACAGGGAGAGCACGTGATGGTGCAATCTGGTGTCACCCAGTGGCTAGCGAACACTGGAGGGCCTTTCCAATTTCTGAAGCAATAACCCGTAATAAGCAGCATGTTACCCTTCAATCACTGATTGGCGTGTAGCTGACTCAGCTTGCCCAAGCTGAGCACACATGGAAGGGGTGCGGCCACTTCCCTCAGTGCGCCCCAGGCCCCTCCAGCAGCCCTGCAGGAGCCCCGGTTCAAGGCCCTGTGTGCAGAAGCATCTACTTCAGGCT
>NW_011896017.1:0-1597 GCF_000151845.1 Pteropus vampyrus | reverse complement strand
GGGTGTGACGCGGCGGGCCCGGGTGTGACGCTGCGGGCCCTGGGAGTGACGCGGCGGGCCTGGGGAGTAACGCGGCCTCTGTGGTTCTCTAGATGGGTGTCTGTGCTTCAGAACAGCAAGGAAGAAGCGCTGAACAACGCGTTCAAGGGCGACGACAGCACCGGAGAGAACAACATCGTCCAGGAGCTGACCAAGGACATCATCTCCGAGGTCCAGAGGATGACGGGCAATGACATGTGCTGCGACTGCGGGGCGCCAGGTGACCACCCCCCTCCTCCCCCCAGCTCCGAGGCCCCACCCCTACCTCCCGAGCCACAGAACCCGGTTGCTAACTTTCCCCCTCGTTTTAAATGGAGAGCTGGTGTAGCTCAGCATGGCGGTGTCCACCTGGCACTTGCTTACTGAGCACATTTGGATGGCACGGGATGCGGGGGGCGTCCCATGAGGGGGCCTGATGGAGCTGAAAGGGTTTAATGCTTTCTGAGACATGAAAACTGAAGTGCAGAGCGAGGGCGAGATCAAGGTCATCAAGTCACCTTGGCGGCTCCAGAGGCTTTTCCCGGGTTTGACCCCACCGGCCTTTGTCCCACCACGTGGAACTTCCCATCCTGTAACTTTAGGCCGCGGTCTAGACTGTGGCCCTGGAAGCGCCGCTTATTCTGTTAGCTGTCGGTCTTCCCTATATGGAAAACAAAGGAACCAGTCTAGGGGGTCCGCAGGTCGCTTCCAGCTCTACGTATCTCGTAAAATGAGATGTTAGCTTGTGCATTTTGATGAAGCCTATTAGGGCCTTCATTTCTAATGGACATAGAGTGTCACTGTAGATTTTAACAGCTAGTATTTTAAAAGTTTCAGGAGTTGGCTCATTCTTCTAATTAAGGTGGAATGGTGTTGGCGTCGGAATATGGAGCAGCCTTTTCTGAACCTTTATGGATGAGAAAGACTGTGGTTCAGCTGGGGTGATCCATTACCTTTTCACTCCTCAGATTTCGACAATTTTTATAAGCAACCAACACAACAAAAATGGAGTGGTGAGCTGAGAAATGCCACGAGACCGAAGGCCGTATTTGGGGATAATTTGAGGAGTGGCCTCCTGGGATCTTAGACCCATTAAAAAATATTCTTGGCAGGACCTTTTAAGATCTCTTTGGGTCTTAATACTTTAGGGGGTGATAAGTAGTGAATGGTGCTTCTTCTTAAGGATAGTTTAGTACTTGGACTTTGAAAACACTTCCTTAAGGAAATCAAAGCTATGCAGATTTCTGTTTTAAAATGCTAAGACAACACGAGTGGTTTAAAAACTTGATGTGAGGTGGGCTAAATGTACGCTCATACCTGCCAAAAGCATGGTACAGTTGGTACGGTCGAATAGTGAAGGGGAAACACAGATGCCCGGAAGTATTCCCTAATGTGGATAAAATTTTTTACAACTTGAACATTTGAAAAATAACTTCACACTTTTTTAGTGACTAGGGTTGCGATATTTACCTGCTGTGCGTTTCTAAGGACAACGAGCAATTCTAAAGAGCATTGTACTTATGGTCTGTGATAATGTGCTCGAGTAGGTTTTATTTTGAATTCCATTTTCAGTAAATTC
>NW_011896016.1:3813-5822 GCF_000151845.1 Pteropus vampyrus | reverse complement strand
AGGAGACAAGGCTTTCACTGGCCACCCAGAGCTGTGTCTACCTCTAAGTGCTAGGACAAGGCAAGGCTCTAGAATAGCACTTCCAGTTTAACTTCCTGCAGTGATGGGAATGTTTCGTATCTACACTATCCAGTATGGCAGTTACTAGTCCCATGTAGCTAGGGAGTATTTGAATTTTGGCTAGTGTGACTGAGGAAATAAAATTTAAATTAAATTAAGTTGAAATTTAAATAGCCACATGTGGCTAGCGCCTACCATATTGGACAGCTCAGATCTGGAAGAAACCACTTGCTTCTAGCTACTTAGGGTCTCCAAGGACACAGTGAGAGATGGTGGGCTCACTGTTCTCAGTGGAGAGGGGAGGAGCATAAATTACTATGACTCCCTACCTGTATTCTCCTGCCAGACAGGCTAAACACTGTCTTGTTCCGGACCATTTCATTTTTCTGGGCCACAGGGAAACTGGTATGAGGGGAGAGAAAGAGACAGAAGCAACAATAATAATGATGACGATCACCATATTACTATTACTGCTACGATCATTACCAACATTTATGGAGCACTCAGTATATGTTCAATACTTTCCTAAGCATTTCACATGGACCATCTATCACTGGGTAGATCTAGTCATTATTCTTGTCTTATAGATGCAGAAATTGAGGTACCAAGAGGTTACCCAAAGTCACCTGACCAGTGCACATTGGACTTGTGTTGTTAAGTGTTTAGAAACATAGACTTAGGAATTAGGCAAACTTAATGTGAAACTGACTCAAAACTTTTTTTGGAGGAAGGGATCTATAAGAAAGTGTAATGTTGACTACTTTTGTAAAGAAGCCCTAGGGCTGAGGTTTGGGTGGAGGAGACTTTTTCTTCATTTATGTCTATATCATATGAAAAAAATTTTTTATTAGTACATGCACAGCTTTTAGTCAAGGAAAAAACTATCAGCAAGGCTTATCTTGTTGGGGTTGTGGTCGTTTAAATTTTTATTTTCTGTATTAAAGCAGTCAACTTATTTTAAGATGAAGAAAGGTCATTTTGTGCATGAGGGCCACTGTGAGTCAAGCTCAGTGCTCCTGATCACTTTGTGGATTTCCTAGACTATAGACCTTGGAAGTAGGGTTCCTGCACTATGGTCCTTGGAAGTAGGGTGACAAACTATCCTGGTTTGCCTTGGACTGAGGGATTTTCTGGGACACAGAACTTTCAGCGCTAACTGGGAAAGTCCCGGGAAAACCTGAGCAGTTGACGATCCTACTTGAAAGAAGGAAAATGATAAGCCCTTTTTGGAGACTTTGACTCACATTGCTCCTGTGGGGAAATAAGAGAGTCCCAACAGACCACTCTGCAGGTGGGGGGATTGCCAAACCAGGGACATGCTGCATCTCCCTGATGATGCTTATTTAATACTTAGAGGTTCAAAGACAGAGTGTCTCGAAGAAACGCCATCAGTTCTAAGTAGGGCTGTGTTATGATGTCTATGGGCCTTAGGCACTTTTGCCTTTGTGAGTCCCTCAAAAAAAAATTAAAAATTATATTTAAGACAGCATTTGTTTAAAGATAACTGTAATCCAGGCTGGACTCATTATTATTACATTTTTCTCCACTGATTTTAAAAGAAATTAAAATTAAAACATTTTTACAAGCCCTCAAATGTGTCCGGTGGCCCTAGGTATTGTGTCTACTGTGTCAAATGGGCAAGTGGCCCTGGTTCCAGGGCTTGAAAGAGAGGCTTGGAAAAGAGGGAGGTCTGGGAACATCTAGGTCAGGCTTCCTAACCTAGATCAATGTAGATGGAAAAAAAAGGTCTTTTCAACTGCCTCTAACTGAAATTTAACATTTTCTTTAATTATGACTGTACGTAATAAACCATACCTGCACAGCAGTATTATAGCTACTCTGTCAGCAGTAGAAATTACAGGTGTTTTGAGATCACATTACAATTGTGATGGATGTCTTGAAATAACGTTTTCCCTCATTACTTGTTCAAAATTATGGTGGTTATTGGA
>NW_011896016.1:0-1633 GCF_000151845.1 Pteropus vampyrus | reverse complement strand
CTATTGATGGATACTTAGGCTGCTTTCATTTCTCGGCTATTGTAAATAATGCTGCAATGAACATCGGGGTGCATATATCTTTTCAAATTAGTATTTCTGTTTTATTTGGATAGATACCCAGAAGTGGAGTTGCTGGATCATATGCTAGTTCTACTTTTAGTTTTTTGAGGAACCTCCAGACTGTTTTCCACAGTAGCTGCACTTGTTTGCAGTCCCACCAACAGTGCAGCAGGGTTTGCTTTCCTCTGCATCCTCGCCAACACTTGTTATTTGTTGTCTTTTTGATAATAGCCAATTTGACAGATGTAAGGTGATATCTCATTGTGGTTTTGAGCTGTATTTCTCTGATGCTTAACGATGTTGGGCATCTTTTCATGTGTATGTTGGCTATCTGTATGTTTTCTTTGGAAAAATGTCTGTTCAAGTGTTATGCCTTTTTTAAAAATAAAATTATTAATTTTTTGATGTTGAGTTATATGAGTTCTTTATATATTCTGAATATCAATGCCTTGTTGTATATATCATTTGCTAATATCTTCTGCGATTCAGTGGGTTGCCTTTTCATTTTGTTAATAATTATCTTTGCTGCGCAAAAGATTTTTAGTTTAATGTCATCCCATTTGTTTATTTTTTTGCTTTTGTTGTCTTTTTCTGGGAAGACATATCCAAAAACACCTTTCTTAGGCTGATGTCAAAAAGTTTACTGCCTATTTTCTTCTAGGAATTTTATGGTTTCTAGTCTTACATATAAATCTTTAATCTACTTTGAGTTTATTTTAGTATGTGGTGTATGAAAGTGATCCAGTTTGTTTTTTCTTTCTTTCTTTTTTTTTTTTTTGCATGTAGCTGTTCAGTTTTCTCAACACCATTTATTAAAAATATTGTCTTTTCCCATTTTATATTCTTGTTTCCTTTGTCATAGGTTAATTGACAATATAAATATGGGTTTATTTCTAATCTCCCTATTCTGTTCCTTCAATAGAACCTTTTTAATTTTAAGGATATAGCATATCTTAGACAAATTGGCCTATAGGAAGTGAGCACAATCAGAAGCAGCTTGTAAACTAGAGGCCCAAGGTAGAATGTGACTACACAAATACAGGGTGGTCTTCCTTGGAATTCCAAGACCCCTGGAATGGAGAACAATCTGTGTCTCCAACCAAGTCTTATTGCTCTATGATGATCACAGAGGCTGATACTAGACAGGTAGTATGTGTGTGTGTGTGTCTGTGTATGTGTCTGTGTGTCTGTGTGTCTGTCTGTGAGTGTCTGTGTGTTGTTAGGGAGTTGAGGTTGGAGAGAAAGCTACCCTCTCATGTTGAGATAAAGGTCACATAACTCCTGAACACATATTCTTGAATGTTTAATTAAAGAATCAAGAGGGGAAAAGTTCCCTGTAACTGCCTAGTCAAATTCAAGTCTTCCACTGCCGGAACTTTGAGAGAAGTGGCTGGTTTTTTTCTGGGACACTGTAAGTTGGGTGGATTTGCTATCAGAGTTATTCTCTACTTGGTCTAGGGTTAGCTTTCTCTGCCCTACCTTCAATCACCCAGAAACCGTCAATGCTCAGATGCAGTGACTCCACAAGGTACTCACCCTTCATCACCATTTGTTTATATTGCCCCCAGAAATC
>NW_011896015.1:3385-5983 GCF_000151845.1 Pteropus vampyrus | reverse complement strand
CTCTTCATTTTTTTTCATAGGCAACATCTGGAAGGCCTGCCCGTGCTCATTTGTCTCCATTTTCTCATCATCCCCAGTTGGCCTTCTCCCCACCATCCCAATGAACCTGCTCTAGCTAAATGCAATGCTTGTGTACTCATGGCATTTCTCAGTTTTCATCTAATTTCTCAGGAAAATTGACCCAGTTGACCACTTTTCGTTGAGGCGCTCTTCCCTTGTCTCCTAAAATACTATGTTCTCCTCATTTTTCTCCAAAGACTATCTGCTCTTCTTCCTCTCCCTTAAGGAGAGAAGCTCTTCAGACCATTCTGAGCCTCTTTCCCAAGTGGTACTCTCTCCACCAGGTACTCTTTCCCATGCTTCTGCTCCATCCTCATCCCCGTACACAAATCTAAGACACACTCTTCTAGCTCAGGCCTCTCACCTAAGAGATCCAAACAGGCACATTCCTGCTGAGCTTCTCCTCTAGGGGGTCCCACAGACTCGACAGATCTAAAATCAAACGTCCTACAGATTTCTTCTTCCTTCTGTGTTCCCTTCCAGTATGTGCTACCCCACCATTCACCCAGCTATCAGCCAAGACCTGGCAGTCACCCAACTCTGCATATTCCACACATTCAATCTACCACCACCTACCTCCCAACTATCTCTCCAACCCTCCCCTCTACTATTCACCATGCTGCTCCCTAGCACAAGTAACCCAAGTCCAACAAGCCTCAACGGATGCTCCCAAAGCAAGGGGGCTTGCGTGCTTCGTGGGCCTCATGCTTCAAACTGCAGCGAGTACCCTGTGGTTAATCCTTCAGGGTCCATCTATGGCCAGGCGGTTTGAATGTCCGGAGAGAAAGCTCCCTGTGGGTCCTGTTCAATGGGTTCTGGTGCATAGCACAGTACCTGGCACCTAGTGAGGTCAGTAATACTTGTTAGAACAACAGAACGAGAGAACGACAGAGAGAGAAAGAGAAAGAGGAGATGGAGGAGGAGGAAGAGAGGGTGATGGAGGGAGGGAGAGAAGGAGGAAGAAGGGAGGTGAAGCTAGACCTCAGAGTATCAGGTCAGCAACATCTATCTGCCACACACAACATGGCGATGAACTGGAGCCTCTCTCAACTTCTGCTTCCGGTGAAGAGCTAGGTCACTTCCTCTCTTGGAAGCTAAAAATTGGGGGAGTGTCTGCAACCTTTCCTAGACCCTGTTCTTGTGTCCGCTCTATCGCAGTCTGGCGGAGCGGCTCGGAGGCTCTACCCGCAGAGGCTCCTCGGTGAGGCGGGAGGGGTCGAGGAGAAGGGCCGTCCGGGTGTCTGAGGGGAGGGGAGGGGAGGAGAGGTGAGGGACGTAGGCCAGAGGTGATGGTAGGCAGGTCAGATAAGTTTGTGTTGAAAACTCACCCCAGAACTGATCCTTATTGGGCTGTTGGAAGTGGCAGATGCAATGTGTGGGCAGAGACATTGATCTTAGAAGCCAGAACTTTCTCAGCCATAAAATGTGTATGTACTCAAGCCTCCGCAGCCTGAAAACCGGTTTCTTTTCCTTTAAGTTTTACCTATAAAATGTGCGCAGCCACCACGTACATGGGGCTATATGGTAAACTCTTTTCCTATTTTTGAGGCCATGTCCAGCACGAGAACTCTGTATTGGTTTTCATCGATGAGAGGCCCATTCTTCACTCTTCTCGCTCTTTATTGAAATGGCAATGAAAACCCAAGTGGAGAAAGCACTGTTAAAGGGGCTGAAAAGGCTGCAGGAGTCCAGAGCCATTGACTTTAGTTTTTAAAATGAAGATCACTTTTACCGAAGGAACTTAAGCATTTGGGCATTCTTAGAGATGTTGTGGGACTTGAAAACAGTAGAAACTTTGCCATAGATGATGAGAAAAACGGTCACCAAATGAATGTCTCTTGATTCCACAGACCTAGTGAGCAACCACCTTAGCATTGGAACAAGCTAAAAAGGTTGCCCTTCCTCAAACCGGTTCTCACATCCCCACATTTAGTTTTGCTTAATTGTTTTAAGCGGCTTCTGGCCTGATTTTTTAAAAATTATTTTGTTTTATTATTATTATTATTATTTTTTTGCAATGTGCAGCAGAAGCCCTTAGGTGGCCTAGAAGTTCATGGAATCTTCTTATTCGTACAACTTTCACTATTGCTTGTATTATGCAAGGCAAGCGTGAGTGGACATTTCTCAAGTGCAGTTTACCTACACATCACACTATACAACTTGACTTCTGAAAGTTAAGAGAAGCAAGTTGGAACAATTGGCAAGTGTAACATAGAAAGGACATTTTGTTTGATAATAAAATGGTTTTTAGTAATTAGCATAATTTTCGTTATCAATTGGTTCATAACAAACAGACTAATTAGGTACCCTACTCATTTATCTAAATGAAAAGTTCTGCTGAATTGTATTCACGGGCATCGATTGAAGCTAATGGGGAAAAGAGATTAAGATGAAAATCATGGAATTAAATTTTTAATTAATTTGCCCCCTGAACAATTGCTTTGTGTGACACGGTGATTGATTGGCTACTTATGCCTGCCCAGGAAGGATGTGGCTCTACTACCAAACCTCTGAACATACAAGTGTTTTACAAAGGAC
>NW_011896015.1:0-2600 GCF_000151845.1 Pteropus vampyrus | reverse complement strand
TGGGCACCACGGCCGTTTCTCGTCTGAGGTACACCAAAACCAAAAGGCTGGGAAAGGTCAGGGGACCAAATATCACATAGAGTAGACCCTAAAGCATGACATATGGACAAGGCTACAGAACGGAGAGAAGCAAGAGAAACACTGGGGAAGGTGGGCAAGGAGGCAGTGAAAGAAAATGGAAATGAAATAGTACACAACTCTACGGATACATTCTAGAAATCCTAAGATTTGCACAAGCATGTGTCTATACACATATAGTCAGAATCTGGCCTAAAGAATACTGTCTCTCAATGTTTGCTCTGTACCTGCATCTCACTGAACACTTTCCTGGTAGAGATGCTTAGCCTTTAGTGTCATAAGAGCCTGGAGGCGGTGTGTTGACTTCAGTGTAATAATTGTAAGCTGGCCTCATTCTTGGCCAGGACAATAAGGCTGCAGTAAATACTAGCAGCGTGGAGAAGGCAGCATGGCATCCTGTAGTGGCTCTGTCAAATCACCCCATGGGCTGGGCCTGAGCAACTTTCCTTCCGTGGGCCCTAGTCTTCCTCAAATATCAAGTGAGAACCTAACTTGGACTGCTGCGTAACTAAAATGCGTAACTAAAACTCAAACTTCACTGAAATTGCATATGTGGGGTCCCTTCCTCCCTGAGGAGCCAGGGGCTTACTTTTTAGACAACCTTGAACCTAAGGCTACATCCCAATTTGGCAATTCCACTTAAATGACATATTTTGTCTAAAAAGCATTTTACCATATTATGCCATCTCATATTTATATTGAGAACCAATGAGAATATCAAAAGCATATCATACTGCTATGAGACTATACTGAAGTGGCTCAGATTTATTCTCTAACTCTAGGTTAGATTTGAGGGCACAGGGAAAAGGAAAGAAAGTGTACCATTGGTGCTCAGGTTTAATCCTTTCCTAAATCTTTCTCATCTCCAATTGGTCAGTCAAATTCCTGGGGTTAACCTTCTCTCTCCCACGTGCCCCTCGGTTGGACCTTTGTCAGTCCTTTTCCCCTTCAAGGCTGCCTTTGACATTAAAAAAATAACTTTAGTGGCAAACTTTATTCAGATCCAATTCAGTGTCCCACACTGCATTTGGTTTTCATGGCCCCTTAGACTCCTCCAGTCTGTACCAGTTCCTCGTTATTTCCTTGTCTTTCATGACCTTGACACTTTTGAAGAGTGGTGGTCAGTTATTTTGTAGACTTACCCTCGATTTGTATTTGCCCGATGTTTTCTCATGATTAGTCTGGGGTTTTGAAGTTTCTGCAAGAGAACCACAGAAGTGATGTGCCCTCCCCAGTGTACCATATTAGGGGTACATATTGCCAATATGTTTATCACTGGTGATGTTGACCTTGACCACTTAGTAAAGGTGGTGTTTGTCGGATTTTTTTACTGCGAAGTGGAGGATCCATTTGTAATTAATATATTTGAGGGAAGAGGCTGTGAGACTCCCTCAGCGTTATTTGTGACCAAGGGATAGAGTGGCTAAAAGGATAATTAAACAAGACCCCTACATATGAAAAGGAAGGGAATGAAAAAAAGATATTGCTGTGATGAACCTAGAGAGTCTTTAAGTCAGATGGAGAAAGATAAAAAAAAAATGTTGGGATAGAGGTGGGCAGTGTGTTTTGTTCCATGTACATCCCAAGAATTTGCTAAGGTTATGCTGCACAGAGTCCGAACTGGAAGAAACCTTTGCCACTGTAAAAAAACAAACAAACAAAAAAAACACTGTGGCTACATCTCGTTATCCATAAAGGAAAATGTGATATGGCATGTTTCTATTGTAGAGACAGGGGTGTACATTGCTCATTGAATGGGGTTCTTTTTATGCATGAGTTCATTCAGCAAACATTTATTAATAGGGGCTAACATTTTTTGGAGTGTCTATAGTTTGCCAGGCACTGTATTAGGCTCTCCATCTATTATCTCAGTTCACATGTATAATACTTTAATGTAGATATTATTACCCATTTTACAGATAAGGATCCTGAGGCTTAAGGAAGTAAGTTGCCCGAAGGCAAGTGGCAGAACTTGGACTTTAACCCAGGCCTGTCTAACTCAAAAGTGTGCAGTTTCCACAGCACCAAGCTCGCTCCCCTACTATGTGCCAAGCACTATAATCAGTGCTGATGATGCAGACATGTAAGACGCATGTTTAAGAAGAGCTCATACTACAGCACAGGAGGCCTTTGGAAGAGGCACAGAAGAACCTTTACTCATGGCTGTCATCTTTTTTTTCTGAGTTGCAATTCGCCTGCCTTGAGAATCACTGAGCTGATTTTTCTCAGGTCTTTACTGAGTCAGGCCGGGTTTGCTCGGTTGTCTTCAGCTACAAATAGTTAACTAGAGAAGGGAACTAATATCTATGGTATGCTTGCTCTGCTTGCTGTTGGCCTTTATTCATCCCAGGCACCCTATGAAGTGGGCAAATTCTCTCCACTTAGCTCATGAGGATACCAAGGCTTAAAGAGGCTTAATAACATGCCCAAATTCACCAACTAGTAAATGGCTAACATGGAGTTGGATCTTAGATCCTACTGATTCTGAAGCCTGTGCCCAGTCTTCAGTCCTCTTGGTATGC
>NW_011896014.1:1400-2241 GCF_000151845.1 Pteropus vampyrus | reverse complement strand
GGAGGTGCTGCCTTCTGATATGGAGGCATCTTTCAGTCCCCGCCGAGCCCCTAACTTCCAGAGCCTCTTGTTTTGGAGATCCAATCCAGCCATATGTTTATAAACAACCTCATGGCAGGTGGAGCCCTGCTGGCTGGTGGGGCCTACCTAGTGAGGATTATACCTGTACTTGCAACAACAACTTCCTGCCCAGCAAAACCCTCCACACAAACCCCTGCCCCTTGGCCCTTCTGTTTGTTTTGCTTTGCACTGACCTGAAATGGATACCTTCACAGGTCTCTGCAGCAGGACAGACAGCAATTGGGACCTGTGGGGACAATGGCTGTACCCACCTGTAGGTCATGGGTCAGGCTCAGCAGGGCAGCCCTGTCAATGCTTCAAAAGCTGAGGCCTCAGTCCTGTTAGGCTCTGCCCACAGATCAGTGGCTGGCTGGCTCACAGGTGCGCCTAGCTATTCAAGTCCCTGGACCAGGATCAGGGGTGGTGCTGGGCTGTGTGCGATGGCTTACCTGGGATTACAGCCTAGTCACAGGTGTCCTCTCATTGCCAAAGAAGGGAGGCGAGGCTGGGGCCATAATGCAGGGTCAGGGAGCAATCAGGGGCACCTGGGTCTTCTCAGAAAGGCCTTCCACTCACAGGCTATACTTGGGTGTCAGTTCATGGGACCTCTTGCCAATTATGGGTCAGTGTTTTTGAGAAGGACTTCTGGAAACTTTATAAATTTGAATATGTTCTTTTTAGTCTAATGAGTAAATACTTATCAAGTGATTCTTTGAGAAAAAGTGGAAGGAGAAGGCTAGAAGAACTGTGTGTTTGTGTGTGTGTGTGTGTGTGTGTGTGT
>NW_011896014.1:0-365 GCF_000151845.1 Pteropus vampyrus | reverse complement strand
AGGGGTGGTGCTGGGCTGTGTGCGATGGCTTACCTGGGATTACAGCCTAGTCACAGGTGTCCTCTCATTGCCAAAGAAGGGAGGCTAGGCTGGGGCCATAATGCAGGGTCAGGGAGCAATCAGGGGCACCTGGGTCTTCTCAGAAAGGCCCTCCACTCACAGGCTGTACTTGGGTGTCAGTTCATGGGACCTCTTGCCAATTATGGGTCAGTGTTTTGAGAAGGACTTCTGGAAACTTTATAAATTTGAATATGTTCTTTTTAGTCTAATGAGTAAATACTTATCAAGTGATTCTTTGAGAAAAAGCGGAAGGAGAAGGCTAGAAGAACTGTGTGTGTGTGTGTGTGTGTGTGTGTGTGTGTGTG
>NW_011896013.1:2173-4718 GCF_000151845.1 Pteropus vampyrus | reverse complement strand
CTCCAGCCTTAAACTCTACACTTACCCGACTTCCTGCCTTTACACATTCTATTCCTTTTACCTGAAATGCTCGTGTTAAGTTAATTTTTCCTAACTCCTTGCAAGTTAAATGAATTCCTCCTTAGATCACTTTGTGGCATTACTAGTTTTCTTACCCCGTGCTATTTTGTCTTCCACTTATCTTAACACACGTTTGATTGTCTTACCCACGAAACGAGCCTCTTGACACCAAGGACTTTTGTGTAGTTCTGAAAAGTTCCTAGGATGACTTTAGGCCCATAGAAGATGCTTTGGGAAAAAGTTGGATCAATTCTCTTAGGTGCACAAAAGGCCAACCTGGGGTGGGGAACGTGGAGGAGGACAACCGGTAAGGGAGGCTCTGAGGACGGGGCCTTTGGTGCCCACCTCTCGGGAATCCAGGCAGCTCAGAAGAAGTCCTTGGGAAGCAATTATATTTGGAGAGCTGGGCCTCCTTACTACTCTGGGGTGGCTCCAAGCCAGAAAGATTCTCCCTGTTTCAAACCTTCAACCAAAGAAAGTTCTAGAGGCCTTCCAGGTTTCCTAGGGAGTTAGAAATGCCAGCTTAAGCAAGGTGTCACTCAGGGAGATGTAGTGTATTGGGGTGAAATGCTTGTTTTCTAAGAGAATTTAATTTAGTGAGCTGTAATTCTGTTGTTGTTGTTGTTGTTGTTGTTGTTGTTGTTGTTGATGATGATGATTTGGCACATCTTAACTACTAAGCTCATGCAAGTATTTTCTTACTCCATCCCACACATTGAGTCCCAAGGCCTCCTCCCAGTGCTCTCCTCCCTCTGGTTTCTCTGGGTCCCCATCCTGATCCCCGCTCCCCCGCAGCACACATGCAGTGATACAGATCACCTGGAATAGAGGAAGTGACTTGACTTCAGAACCCTCCCCTTCTTCTCGCCTTTCTGCTAAGCATCTGGAGTCCCCAAGGTGCTGGCCCCATTCCTGGGTATCGTCTACTCTTCATCATTTCCTATGTCATCCTCTGCTTCTGTCCAAATTCGATTTTATTCTGTTAGGACCTTGAGTTTAACTTTCTACTGTAGTAACTAGCTCTCCAGTCAATAAGTCTACAGTGTTCTGATGAGTAACAGCGTGTTAATAAAAAGGGAGGGGGCTAGTCACCCCGCCTTATTCTTCCTTATTCATTGTTGATGAATTTTTTATATTATAAAATCTCTAGATTATAAAATCTTTTAAATACCCACTTATTTTCCTTTTACTCTGGCCATCAAATGCAATACTTCTAAGATTTTATCTAGGCCAAAGAGTAACTCAGAACCTTGCATAGTGCCTGGCACACGGTAGAACAATACAATAAAATATGTGCTGAGTGAATGAATGAATGAATGAATGGGCTGAAATAAGGACTGTGTTCGGTTTCCTGGTGAGATAAAATAGAAGCCAGACATTAAAAAGAGGAGTATTTTTAGATAAACATGGTTCTCAATATCATGGTTGACCTTCCTCATGAATGTCCAGCCACGCCTACCCCTATATTTTGAAAAGACGAATTAGATTTGCCACCTAATTACCCCTCACCCTTTTTTTCTGTCCGATTCGATGATTATTGCTACCAATAGAGGCTTTGTCTTTACCACTTCTTTTTAAAAAGTTGGATTAGAGTCACCTCTTCTTTGGTTGAGATGAAACAGAGAGGAAATCGAGTCACTGGCCACCTCCCCTCCGCTCTCTCCTCCTTTCTCCATCTCCTTATCTAGTTCTTATTGCCCTTCTCTCCATCATCCCTAAGCCTCAGGGCAAGACAAAGGGAAAAAACCCGGGGATACAGTGACTAACTAATCCTTCTTTTGTAGCAGACTTATCTTGAAACTTGGAAGGAAAAGAAGTCTTAAGAGCCTCTTTTTTATACAAATAATCTCCCTGCTTTATATACTTTCTCTCACACATGAACAAACATGCAGATTTGGCCTGATGAAAGGCTTACGAAAGCCATCTTTCCTCTTAGCGTTTGGAGAAAAAAAAAAAACCACAAAAGTAAAGAATTATTTCGTTGTTTGGATCCCTATTAAATTTGTCATGATTTCTATGAAACCCTGACCGAGTTACTGTCTTGACAGAAATGATAATGAGACTATAAACAAAGGAGCCATGGGTGATGACAGACTCAGGCCCTAGATGCTCACATACTTCCTAACCTCTTTTTTAAGACTGCAAATATGAAGAGAAAATGAGGGAAGCGATACAAAGACAGTAAAGTTCTCCATGTGCAAAAATTAGACTTTTGCGTCAGTGGAAAGCAAGCCTTCCCAAATATTAAAAGGTGTACACCTGCAAATGCTTCTGTTCATCTGGTCTGCCAAGAATTAACAATATCCAGTCATGTTCTGAATGTCCAAATTTTCTACCCTGCTTGAAACAGATGCTGCTTCCATGCCAGTCGCAACCACCTGTCGTCGCCATGTGTCATGTTGAAACGTGTCTATGTAATGCCATTCCGCCATCTTTTCTCCACTTCTCATTTTATCCAAGCATGTAGTGTGCTATTACTCTGCAA
>NW_011896013.1:0-1263 GCF_000151845.1 Pteropus vampyrus | reverse complement strand
CCCAACCACCCTGACACATTAGCTAAGCTAAATAATAATAAGTAAGACTTTTACTTATCTTGGTGTACTTTTGGATGACAGCGCAATTCCACCATTAGCTTGTGAGCAGAAAGAAGTTCAATCGCCTTCATAACACCTGGTTTCCAAGATTTGAGGGTACTAATAAAAACCAAAAGACATATAGCTGTCTGAATTTTGAATGCAGAGTTATATTTCACTGAATGTCATTTGTAAAAAATATATAAATGTCATATTGTAAATATGGAAACAAGAGAAAGGTAAAATAAATAAGAACACAGGAATAAAACCTAATCATTTTTTTACAAAATACATAAAATTAAAATGTTGTATAATTTAATTTCGTATGATTTTCAATTAATCCAAGAAAAAGCCTTAAGAGAAAAGATTTTATTCCATAAAGTTTCTCATAGCAGGTGACTTAACAGTATCCCAATATGTTTCACTCAGAGTATTCTGTTCTTATGAAGGTAGGCCTTTTTCCAGTCCTAAAGTAATCTGTGAACTACAAAATCTGCATTTCCTTTCCAATTCTAAGAGGTAAAGTTCTATTGTAAATCTATTTTTGACTATCCACAGACAAGAACATAGCCCATTCAGCTTTTGTCTTTTAAATCACACAAACTAAAGATGAAATATAGAAAGCTTAATATACATTTTTGTATTCATTTCTACTTTTAAAAAATCAAGAGCAATTGTTTTTCCATTTCTAGAAAGTGTGTTAATTAAAATTATAAATCTTCAGAGGGTTTTATTTATTATTGAGGCAAACATGTTTCTATTCAGTATGTTATACTTTTTAAGCCAAATAAATTAATTGGTAAGCACGAAGATGAGTGTTTTTAGGTACCATTAAAATTACCTACATTAACCCCCAAATAGCAGAATTCCTTAAATTGTTGCTCTATTCCTAAGGGGTAAAATTGTTTTAAAGAATGAATCGAAAAATTTGGCTAGCTGATATACACTGTAGTCTGTCTTTTGT
Source organism: Pteropus vampyrus (assembly GCF_000151845.1). Lineage (NCBI taxonomy): Eukaryota > Metazoa > Chordata > Mammalia > Chiroptera > Pteropodidae > Pteropus > Pteropus vampyrus. Next base: position 260 of record NW_011896013.1, on the reverse strand, counting down.
CTTTAGTCTATAGAGACATATAATGAATCAATGACAATTTGAACTTCATCTTAGTTAGTCTTCTCTAAATTAAAAAAAAAAAGGCACTTTCCCAATTTTTTCACAATTGGCAATCAAATCCCCCAGGAACCGCCCATACCTTTGACAGTGTCAACTCTGTGTTGAAATAGATGTCTTAGACTACTTGCATCATTTTATATTATGGCAAATATAAAATGCAGACTTTTTCATGTTGCCACGGTGGTTGCTGCTTTGTGATT
>NW_011896012.1:4317-5631 GCF_000151845.1 Pteropus vampyrus | reverse complement strand
CATTTAACAGAAATTACAGAGAAGGTCACTTCTCGGCCACTGGACAGATAGCCAAGAATGTATGTGGAGTAAGCACTTTTCATCACAAGTTCTAAGGACTTCAGGCATTTCATATTTTCATTAACTTTATCAGTTCTTTTGTCAATTAGGAAAAAAGATAAGAAATTATTTTAGAATAGGGTTGAGAGGTAGAATTTTAAAGATCAAAAATTGCAGAACAAGATTCCTCTAAACTCCTGGGGCACCTTTCTTCTTTTCCCCCTTGTCCTTAATAATAATTTCTAAAAAGACAGAAGCCCACCTGAGTGTCTGTGATGTGGGGCTGGCCATGGCTGGTGGACCCAGGATAGTGCACGCAGCAGAGGGACCCAGCCTCTACTGCAGCCCTTAGCTCATCCCAAACTACAGTGTCAGTTCCAAGTCTAGCTGTCCTCCTCTCCAAAGGTTTCACACCTTTCCTGGCTGTACCACTTGACTGATCTGGATAGAAAATTACAGAAAATCCAACTTAAATAGGCTTGAATAATAAAGAGGATTTTTTGGCTCAGGTACTAAGGAAGTCCAGAGACAAGGTGGAAATCAGGCAAGGCTCAATCAGGACTCTGCCCGTGTTTCCTGCCATTGTTTTGGCTACACCCTTTCTCTGCCCATTTTCTTCACCTTCAAGCTGCCAGAAGAATGGCTGCAGCAGTTTGAGGCTCGGGGTCACTATGACACTATCAGAGGAACAGAAGGTGTATCTAAAGAACTAGGATTCTGTTTTTCCAGAAACTTCCAGCAAACGTCCTCTCATATTTTATTGTACTGAATTAGATAACATTCCTATTTCCGAGACAATCCCACTGGCAGGGAGGTGTTATACACTGATTGGCGAGATCTGGTGTTCTGAGGTGGGATAATTCTTAGAGTGACCCAGCCCACCCCTGGAGCTGGGATTCCGGTCAGCGACCCTTAAAGCATGTGCGCTGCCTGGGATAGAGGTGGAAACCTAAAAGAAAACCAGAGTACAGAATCAACTTTTCTAGAAACTCTACGGCCTCACAAATCCAGGGTTTGATTCAGCTCAGAGTCAATTTAACAAAGTGTGTGGTTGGGCAGTGCATATGTGCCATGTTAGGACGCCTTGTTCCAACAAGGGGTTCTCTCCTCTCCTGGGGCAGTAGGGAGTGGACTAAGCCTACCAGCTTGTCCCCTCATCATCTATCACTAAAGCACGTATGGGGCCCTTTTGAGATTTTCTAAAAGTTTTTACAAAGGGGAAGTAACTAGGGATAGTAAATAATTTCATCTCCCTGATTCTCTCACTTGTTTTCC
>NW_011896012.1:0-2767 GCF_000151845.1 Pteropus vampyrus | reverse complement strand
AGGTATACTGTTTTGTAAATGAAAATGATCAACTTGTAATTTCTGTTTTCTATGTTTTGTTTTCATATGTCTAGCTTTTATACTGGTTAAAGATCCAAATCCAGCCAAGGTGACCATTACTGAGAAATAATTTCATATCATTAAATTGTGGAGGAAAAATCAGAAATTTCCTAAATTTCATTTTGAACTGGTATCAGTAAAGGCTCTCAATTATTAACATGCCAAGAGTGTGGTACCCTGCTGAGTCTGGTATGTGAGCAACTCTAAAAGGAAAAGGTTAAAATTGGTTGATGTTTGGCTTTTGTCATAACATGTTTTTTGCATTTCCCACTGGGGAATCCTATTCTTTTGATCTTAAAAAAAACTGATGATAATAATGATAACCTACCTACTAAACCCAGTAGGAAAATATTTTCTGGCTTTTTATAGTACCTCAGAAAGCCAGGTTTTCTCAGCTCCCCAGGGCCCTCCTCTTTCTTAATTATGCCTGTTGTGGCATAATTCTTACAAATTCTCCTCCTGAGTGTGGCCTTCTCCTCTGGTGGGAGTGGGCAGATGGAAATAAGGTCGGGTTGCAATATGCAACAGAACAATCATATAGCCATTTAGTTCTAGTTCTAGTCATGAAAAGACATATGAGTATATACAAACATAACACAACCTTATTTACAATTTTAATTTGCCAGTTCTTTGGGGGGAAAATAAATTGTTAATAATTTCTGTCTAGCATTTTAAAATATGAAATGATACTTATTTTCTATTATTATAACTGTAAGGATTCATATTATTGATAACCATGTGCAGCTTGGCGGTAGGAATCATTTCTGCTGCAGCACGTGTGTGATAGCTGCTTTCTTCCTATTAATTTGCTCACTGGAGGCACATATTGCCACTTGATGGTGAGCAAATCAGACCGATTGCGGCGAAGTCTGTGGTGCTTTCTCTTTGTTTTGAGGGAAGGCTACAAATGGTAGCACGAAGGAAAAATCAGATCTAGCATGAGACTAATAAAGATTCTGGGGCAGGTATCCTGACCCCAATCTCAGAAACCTTAGCTTGGGGTGCTCTGTCATCTTTGATTCTTGGCAACCCTAAACTATGTTTCTGCAGTACTTCTGATAATGACAGTAATTCTAAATTTTGGTTTAAGTGTGCATGTGTGCACTTGTGTGCGCACACACGGGGACACACACACACACACACACACACACACACACTTGCTATTGTGATATTTAAATAGCCTGTATTTGACCCTGCTGTAGTTGTAGAGCCCCTTCATAAACATAGAGCTCATTAAAAATGAGATCAATTTTATTTAGTGTTAGCCTTTTTAGTATAACTTTTTTCAAAGAATCATGGAGTGAGCTTGCTAAAAATGCAGATTTTCTTTTGGCTTTCACCCCAGTGCTAGAAAATTGTAAACTCTGGAGGGTGGGACCCCAGGAACCTGAATTTTTAACAAGTTCTCCAGGTGATTTATATGCATATTAGAGAACTATTGTTCTGTGGACATCTATATTATAAAGTGGTTCTGTATTAGAATGAAGCATCACAAGTTCTGAAAGACAGTCTATTTCCAGCGTGACAGCATGAGGGGCTCCATAGATCTGCTCTTCGCTGAAAATTTAAAAATGTTTAAAGTTTCTAGAAATTGTCCTATGTGCATACAGCAAATGAAGGAACATTTAAGAAAATCTACTAAAATTTGATAAGAACAGTGAGTCTGTAGTATTTGAACCCAGACCCACTCTCAGCCTCTTCCCTCCCAGCTCAATAAGATGGAAGCTTCCTTCCAGACTTGTGCAACCAAGGACACAAGCCTCCCTTTTTCCCCAGGCTGCCAGATGAAGGACTGTCTTTCCAGATGGGGCATTTATTATCCCACCCCAAGCTACCTATTGCTAATGCTAAGTTCTGAGTGAATGTGGTCAAGAGCTGGAACTCCTTCTGCCTAGTCTCCACTCACAGAACAGAGGTTCTGTGATGGGTACAACACTACTAAGAATTCTAGGGCTCCAGATGCCCTTGCCCCAGCTTGTAATGCAGAGCCATGCTGGGAGAGGCAAGCCAAGAAGACCCGAGGCTCCTCAGCTCCCTCCACTGAGTGTTCAGCTCTTGAAGTGGGGTATCATTCAGGGAAACACACCATTTTCTCTAACCCCATCTCCAGAGACATGGCTCAGAGATTTTGCCTAGGGGTAGAAACAAACTGTAATACTGAGAGTGCCCAATCTTTTCCCAAAGCAACTGACTTCATTTGTAACAGAGAATAGAGAAGTTTAAAATAACAACACTCTGGATGTGGTTCCATAGTGTAGTGGTTAGCACGTCTGCTTTACACGCAGAAGGTCCTGGGTTCACTCCCCAGTGGAGCCATGGTCCATGGTCTACGGCCGGGCCATGCCACCCTGAACAAGCCCAATGTCTGATCTCGGAAGCTAAGCAGGATCAGGCCTGGTTAGTACTTGGATGGGAGAGCACCTAGGAAGACCAGGTGCTGTAGGCATAAATAATAATAATAAAAAAATAAATAAAATAAAACACTCTCAAAAATGCCCTTAGGGAGGCTCTGGTCTAAGGCAATTGAGAGAAGACTGGTAGAGTCATTGGAGATATCCGATAAATGGTAGTTTGCATGCTAGTTTCCCAGAGAGAACCGGGGAAAGAGACCTTCTGGGGCAGGAACAAATCTCAAGCACTGACCTCAGAAACTATCCCTTCAGAGGAGCCTAAATTTGATTGGATAGATCTATGGAGGAATTAACCC
>NW_011896011.1:3570-5387 GCF_000151845.1 Pteropus vampyrus | reverse complement strand
CAGAGTTGCTCCTATTTCTAAAGTCTCCTCATTATTCACCACAGTCTCCACCAAATGGGCTTGTCAAGTGTACTCTAAAATTCCATTGTAATTTTTGTTAAACCATTCTTTAAAGTTTTTCTCGCTCATTAATTGCAATTCTATTAGCCTAGGACTCAGGCATGAATCCAGTTAGGGCGAAAACTAAAGTCAAAAAGAGTAATCTATACTGTATTTAAAAATAAGCCTCTTCTACCATGCAGTTATATTATCCTGATCAGATGTTTGTACTCACCGTGTTTCCCTTGAAATGAATTATTTCCAAATTGATCATTTTCCTTTATATAAACAGGGTCCCACTGACCAAACACAATCTATATTCTATACTTCCCTACACATGGCTAGACCTCAAAGTAACAAAATTTAAGTCAAATTTATGGTTAAGCATATACAGCTACATGTTATTATAATTTGTTTTGTTAGACCCCCTAGAAAAATACTTTCTTCTTACTGATTTTTGAATGTGAAAATATATTTTTGTTTGTTTATTTTTTTGGTGGGAGAGAAGACTCTGATTTCCTGTATGAATAGGTTATCAGGCAGCTGCACACATTTTTCCCCAGCTGCAAGCAGGAAGGATTTCTGACATGACAAGCATCACAAGCAAATATTTAGTACAGAAGAGATGCGAAACCCACAAATCTTCAAAGCTCCTACTAATTCAGAAGGAATCTACTTCTGAAGAAGAAACCATTCCTTTTAATTAATGAAAGAAATTATTCTCTTTAGAAATTCAATCTGGTTGAAGCAAGCCAAAACAGCACTCTCTTCTACAGGCAAAACAAATTTGCATTCTAGCAAACACACATGTTGGGTCAAATTCACTTGTTTTGGGAATCATCTGCCATTGGCAGTGTTTAAAGAACATCCATACAATCCAGTGTCTCTCTGGACAACATGACTGAACATTAAAGTTTCTAATCTCTTAGTAAAGCACTTTGGGAGCATTTTCAAATGGAAACTGTATTCCTTTAGAATTTCTTAAAGAACTTCTATAAAAGCCAGTGTCACTCCAGATAATGTGCTTGTACATCACTTTTTACACATGGGTATGCTCAGGCCCAGTTCTGGGAGTGTGCTTATGTCCTACATCACTATACGTATCAGATTATTAAATAAATATTAATCTTTGAAACACACAGAATGGGGCAAGTGACAAGATCACCACACATATGTGTATTTATGTTTGTGACATACATATATGCCTCCATACACATACACACATATGCCTAAAATCAATTCAATTCTGTAGGAACCGTAACCTGGAATTTGTTTCTTTACATAGTATTTGCCTGGTACTTCAGAAATTTAAAAAAGAAACAGTCAACAAAAACAAAATAAACAACAAGAAAATGAAAACAAGACATTCCCTTTCTTTTTCAGAAACTGGTTACTAGAAATTCTATCTTAAAACATAACTATGCTTATTTCATAACAGGTTGGTAGTAACTGTATTCTATGATACGTTTTGTTTTGTATATATAGATCAATTTTTATTAATTATAAAAATTCATTTATTCACCAGAATTGTTTGATGATCAATATATCTAACATATTAATCTTATATAATTTACTTTACTACTCACCAAATAATTAATAACATTGATTTTTCACATCTATATGCTCTAATCAGAATGTAATTACACTGGATAGGTAGCTAATATTACACAAGCAGAGCTGTCATAAAGGTGTCAGGCTGCAGTTCAGCCAATATGTTCACCTAAGATTTTCTGCAACTTGACCTACAGAGTTGCTCCTATTTCTAAAGTCTCCTCATT
>NW_011896011.1:0-380 GCF_000151845.1 Pteropus vampyrus | reverse complement strand
TCTAGAAGAGTGATGAACAATCAGGAAGTTGATGGGTCAGTCCAGATCTCAAATTCCATTCCTAAAATCATCCTCGTCATTGGGATGGGCAAGCAGAGTCAGAAATTCCTTTAATTATCTCTGTCTTTCTTTCTCTCTTTGTTTTCTGGTTAGCCTGTCTCCATCTCTCTCTGTCCATCTTTATATTTCTCAATTATTTTTTTAGTCTTTAAGTTACTTCCAATTTAAGTCAGAAATATAAAAATACACATTTCGATGGAGCTAAGCAAGGAAGATATAAGCTTGTATTTATAAAAAGTATTTTATATAAAGGATATTGCAATAGTCAGTAATATTGATTTATTGGTTTTAAAGTTGTATTTTTTAAATATTAGTAAAAA
>NW_011896010.1:3688-5856 GCF_000151845.1 Pteropus vampyrus | reverse complement strand
TTCTAGTCCACTCAAACATTATCAGTTGCTTAAGGTAGGGTAGTATCAGTGGAGACAGTGAGAAATGATTGGATTACCAATAAATCTTAAAGACTTGCTGATGAATTAGATGTCATATGTTAAGGATGAAGCCAAGGTTTTTAGCCCAAACAACTAGAAGGATGGAAGGGAACACAGATGTTAGGTGCAGATGCAAGGACCAGATGCAAGGACAAGGGTGAGAAATTAGGGGTTGTTTTGGATTTATTAATTTTGAGATGCCTGAAAGACATACAAGTGGAGATCCCACATGTATTTCTTTGCTAAATAAATTCATTTAGAGGAAAAATGCATATTCAAGTGTATCTTCCTCAATACAGTGCATCTATCTCAAAGGCCAGATGAGTGACCAGATTTTAAGGCTCATTTCTAACCCTGAGTCTTGATAGTCCAATAGTCCTTCTCACAGCTAGAGTAAAAGTTATTGATGCTCTTCTTTTACAACTTCTATGGGATCTTTTCTTCCCCACTTGCAGTCTCTTCCTTTTCCACATTGCATTCTCCCTCTTTCCTCTAGCTTCTTGAGGTAAAGGTCTCTCTTATTTGGGAGTGGGGAGGAAGAGAGAGGAGAAAAACCCTTCATTTGACCATCTAGTCCTTTCTTCATCATTTCTCTGACAAAACTTGGTTACTTCCCTCTCCAGTCTGTGATGAAGCTTTCTCTCCTTAACCCTGATTCCCGTCTCCAGACCCCTCTTCAAACCAGTGCCTTTCAAGACCAATCCTGTATGTAGCCTGTTTTCTGATCCGTTCACCCTTACAGGCCAGGGACCAGCAGGCTGGGCCTCTGCACCATTCCCTGTGCTTGACTTCGTAGTGTGGACCTCCCCTAGGATTCATTCTTGGCCACCTGCTCTCTTTTTTGCATGCTTTTTCCCTCAGAAAGCTCATCTATTCCCATTACTGCAATTAACACCTGTTTACTGATGACTCCCATCTGTTATTTTCAGTCTTGACTTCTTATCAGAGTGGACTTCCTAAGAGTAACTAAGCAAAGAAGTGATCTAGTAAAAGCACTGGAATTAGATGGTTTGGATTTAAACTTCAGTTTAAATTATAAACAATATAACCCTGGGGTCATATTTAACTTCTCATCCTTCAAAAAATGGGAATAAAAATATAGTGTCAGGCACATAGTAAATAAATGTTAGCTATCGTTATTGGAGATCACACTATCACTACAAACTCAGTTTATACAACACCAAACTCATTTGCTTCCCTCCGCCTTTAATCAGTTCTCCAGTTTTTCTTTGATATTTCTAATTCTCAGACCCATGGATTTTAATATTTGTAATAATCTTTGATTTACTGTCTAGTTCAGTTTATTTATCCAGTCAATTGACAGGTCTTGCTAACTTTTCTACTAATTTTTTCTTGAAACATCACTTTGGTCTTTTCATTCCTCTTCATATTTTACTATGCTCCAGACCAGCCCCACATCTCCTCATACTCACACAAACAGAGCAACCACTTCCTCACTAATCTCCATGGACTCAGCCTCCAACCCCAAAAGCACAGAAATTTTCTCTGAGTTTCCATCTATTGTTCTCTCCTTCACTCAGAAATGTTCAGTTCCCTCTGTTTCATTCCCATCAGGTGAAAATTCCTCTAAGCACAGAGAACTTTCTAGAACTTACATAATACAGCTCCATTCTGTGCAATCTTATCTCCTTCTGCTCACCTGCTTTACCAGCACTGTTTCCTCACTGCCCCCATACCATCTCATGCTCCTTCTGGCCTCTCAGCTTTCTTGCATGTTCTCATCAGGAATGACCCCCATCACTTTTTTCCACCTATCTCAACCCTAAATCTTCTTGAACCCAGCTCAATCTCAGCCTTCTCTCCGAAGTGTATAAACCCACTTGATCTCATTCTTTTTATTACTGCAGCACCTGAAATCAGCATTTGATCCCAGTTACGTATTGTAGCATATTATTCCATGTAGTTTCCAATATATAAGTCCTTTTTTGCAAGTCCTTTTTAGATTATAAGATCCTAGGAGGTTGTAATGTTTCCTAAACTTTAGTATGTCTGCTCCACTACTTCCCCACTCTGCACCTAAGAAACTCATAAGTAAATGGTAAAGACTCTGAAAATCTTAATGATAATATAAAAATAATAGTAATACA
>NW_011896010.1:0-2264 GCF_000151845.1 Pteropus vampyrus | reverse complement strand
GAGGCACTACAGATTCAAAAGGCAGCCTGCCAGATGAAGCAGAAAAGCTGCAGGAAGCATATATTGTGAGAGAAAAGTGAGTACAGATCCCCTGAGATAGGTGTGCGTTAATGTAACCATGGTTTTTAATCTCCTCAGATACTCTCTCTGTTAACTATACACGCCTTGTATAGTATGTTCAAAAGAAACTTGATAATAGCTAACAGCTGGACTCTTTCTAGCACTTTCTTATCAAGTACCTTCTAGTTTTCAGCTTCCCAGAACAAAGAGTGTGTCTCATGCTTAAGCCCAGAAGCTTGATTTATAAACTTAGTGTAATGAATCCTGTCAAAATTTTTATTACCCATTGGTTTGTACCATAATATATGTATGGAGCAGCTGTTATATAAGGATGACTTATTCTGATGCACTAGAACTTTCCATTTGTTAACTTTCTCTTAGCCCTGGAAATTATAATGTCTCCTTTGTTTTTATTTAGATAGTTGCCATTTAGCCAGCTGTCATAAAGATAGCCATCTCCATCTGATTTCTTTGAAGCTACAATTCACATATTAAACTGGAATCCATAACTTTTATCCACCTTGGGTGGTGAACAGAAAAGATCCTGTCTAACAATTGGTCTAACATCTGTGTGTTCTCTCTTCATGAAAGCCAATCCCAAGTTAAATCTTGGACTTCGTGTAATTATTACAGTCCTTCTGGAACCCACGAATGCCAAGTCGTTTGTTCCACAAGACGGCCTGGAACCAAGTTGTAATCAAACCTTTCACTTGTCCCACTGGACTGGGCTATGAATCATCTCCCTTTCTTACCCACCTGGCACAGATAAATAGCAACTGAATAGCATTTTGTATCCTGAAGAGGATAATGTCCTTAAATTACCATAAGGTACTAGCTGTTGTATTCACTTGCAGCTTTTATAAAGCCAGACATATTTCGGGAAGGCCAAACTAATCTCAGGAAGCAGCCCACATGTGGAGAAATCCCATTGCAGAGTTCAAAACCTCTTAAGGAGATGAAGTAAGCAGAATCGTCCTCACAGTCACCTGCCTGGGAAACTTGAGCCATGGCATCTGAACAGCACTGGGGCTCCAAGCAATGACACCACCGTTTGTTCTCAGGTTAATTTCACTGCCTAAATCCTTCTGTCACCTGCCTCTTCCCTAGGGGCTGAGATAATAAAAGATTGTTACATCTATCAGCAAGTCCATCTGGTTCACTGAAATCTCTCTCACAAATACCAGCTAGTCAGAAGATGGGAAGAGTAGCACAAAGTGGTCCAACTTCTATAAGTTCCCCCTAACTTTGTGAAAAAAAAGCACTAGCTTCCCCTTCGCTGCAAGCAGCAGCCTGTAAGGTAATGGATCTCTTCAGAGCATTCAGATATGGCCTAAACTGGGTCTATATATCTGGCTTGTTCCTGGTATTCTATTCAGGTTAAACTTGCAGTGCTTCATTCTTTCACTGAAAGTGACTTTCTTTCTTAATCTTTATAACCTGGAGGGAGTACAAATAATTTAGGCATATTCAAAAAGTAACAATGCATTGACAACATAAACAAAGAACAGAGAAATCTTCACTCTTGCCTGTAGATTCTTGCTGAATTTTTTAAGAGTCAGCGGGGATTGTGGTACTTATTCATGTTTTATCGCTGTCACATTTGCAGCACTCTCCTCCCCTAGTCTGTGGCTAGAACAGAATTTCCCAAACTATACACTACAGTAGTAAAGAAGGCAGACTCTGGAGCCACCTGCCCTGGTTTGTATCCTAGCTCTATACACCAGCAGTGTGTTTTTAGGCAAATTACTCGATCTCCACGTGCCTCACTTTCCTCATTTGCAAGAAGGAGACAATAGTGCCTACAACATGAGAAGCTAGCAAGGATTCATTTAGTTAATATAGGTGAAATAATTCAATAGTGACTGGCTAATTGTTAAGTGCTGGATATTATCATGTTCCGCAGAGCTCTAGTTCCAAGAGAGGTTCCTGGGGAAACAATAGTCTGGAATCAAGTAAGATTAGAAATGCTTCACACTAGCATATTTTATCAAATCTATAAAGCTATTGATTAGCTACCATTAAGAAAGAAAAAGCAATGACAAACTAGAACACAGCGTTCTCCCAGAGATTTGGCGGTTCTCCTGATTTCACTTGCATTGCTCTTTTGGCATGGGGTAGGCATTCCTTTTGTACCCCCTCAGTAACAAAATACAGCCTCAGTATCTTCCTTTCTTATGTTCTATCAAGCACTTGGTTATGGCTTT
>NW_011896009.1:3032-4627 GCF_000151845.1 Pteropus vampyrus | reverse complement strand
TTCTTTGGGGAAAGTTGCAGCCCGCTGGCCGGCGCTCTCAAACCCTGCGCTGCGACTCCTGCGGGCTCTCACTTGTCATGGGTGAGATGCGCCGCAGCCCAATTCGGGAGCCTTCAGGTCTCAGGCAAACGTTTATTTATGACTCCAGATAGGTTTGCCTGGGGAGGAAGGCCTGAAAGTAACTCCCCCCAGGCTCTTCCAGCTCCCCTGCTGGAGGTGGAGGCCAGAGAATCACCTGCCACTCTGCACCGTTTCTCGAGGGTGTTCTCGGAACGCCAAAAACCTAGAGTGCAGTTGATACTCAGATGTGATGAGGATGAAGTCCCAGAAAGACAGCCGCTATGTTTCAGGAAATGGTCAGAAGATCCTGCCCTGCCGCTAGGTGTCACCTAGCTTTATTGCGGATAAGATGTGGGGACCCCCCCCCCCCCCGCAGCGAGAGACTCTTGCCGGGATCTTCCTGTGTAGGGCATGAAATTGTTCAGGTAAGAAACGTCCAGACCTGTAGAGAATTTTAATGAGTTTACTTGAGCCAAACTGATGACAATTGCCAGGAAGTAAAATCTCAACAGACTGAGAAAACGCTCCAGAGAATACAAGTTTTGCAGCTTATTTCATACATTAGAATCAAGAGAGGAGAGGTATGGAGAGTTATGTGAAATTCGTTGGCGGTCGTTTAAAGGGGTGGGAGAAAGCAAAGCAAAGCAATCTCTGTGATTGAATAAAGAGTCAACGGAGAGACACATAATTCTTTTATATTGGTGAGTACAGAATAGTTAATAATTAACACAGCACATAGAGGTGGTATTTGGGGAACAAGACAACAGTGGCCTCCCCTGAGCTTGTGAGTTTTAGTATGTGGCCCCACTTTTCGTCCCCAACATAGAACCTCAGTTTATGATAAAGATCAAGAACTCGGAGAGGCAGTGACAATTTTAGTGGCCTAGAAGGGGGCTATTAGGGAATGTTCATGCAGTGAAATGGGGCAGGCGGGGGTAGGTGGGGTTTGGACAGGTCAGTGCCCAGCAATCGGAAGGCATTAGGGAGATAGGAGGGAGCACAAAGGCTGCTTCAGTTTCGGGACAAGGGTAGCGGATCCTTGGGTTTGTTGGGGAGGATGGCCAGGAAACCCACCATGGCGGTAAAACTTGGGCTCCGGGTTTAGCCAGAGTGAAACTCTTAGGGAACTGGGCCCAATTCTGAGAAACTACTGCTCTCCCCAACAGCACAGCCAGGACTCTGCAGTGTTTTGAATAGTGCATCACAGGGGTTACAGCCTGAGTCCAGAGTCGGCCTCAGAGTTAGAATCCTGCTTCTACCATTTTCTAAGAAGCCGATATTATTGGTGAAGTTCTTTGACCTCTCTGCTTTTGTCATCTGTAAAAGTGTGCGTGTGTGCATGCGTGTGTGGTGGGGAACCTTCTTCACAGGTGTGAGAAATAAGAATCTATGTTAAGGATTTATATTAGGATGAACTATATAAGTTTGCCATATTTTGGTCAAAGGGGTCAAACACTAATTATTCAACCTAATAAGATGCCTGTGACATGGTAAACACTAATATTCATCAAAAGAAGTCTAGCATTTGAGTACCT
>NW_011896009.1:0-1202 GCF_000151845.1 Pteropus vampyrus | reverse complement strand
TCAGCACTTGGTATTGTGATTCCTTTTAAATTGAGCCATTCTACCCTGAACAAGCCCAATCCCGTCTGATCTTGGAAGCTAAGCAGGGTGAGGCCTCGTTAGTACTTGGATGGGAAACCACCTAGGAAGACCAGGTGCTGTAGGCATAATAATAAAAAAATAAGAGATTGTAAGCTGACAAGGCCCTTGCAGTCTGTGAGGTCAACCAAGGGTTGCCTCATCAAAGGAATGAATGAATGAATGAATGGAGCCATTCTAGTGGGTGGAGGCAAGGACAGCATTTACTTACTCTTCCATCTTAACTGGAAGCCTTATTTCAGTTTCGATTTGCCTTTTGCTGATGACCAATGATGTTGAGCATTTTCCTATGTGCTTATTGGTCATTAGTAAACCTCCTTTTTGTAGTGTCGGTTCAAATCTTTTGACTTTTTTATGTTGAATAGTCTCGTTGAGTCTTAAAGTTTTTTGTTTTTGTTTTTTTAAATATACATTTTGGATAGAAAGCTTTGTTATATATATTTTATCCCAGTCTGGGATTTGGATTTTTCATTTGTCTTTTGAAGGTTTCATTTTGAAGTCAGTTTATCCATTTTTTGGTTATTCTTTTTGTGTCCTAAGAAATCATTGCCTAACCCAGAGTCACAATTTCTTTTTATATTTTCTCCTAGAAATTTCATATTTTAGTTTTTCTTTAGGTCTGATTTGTTTTCATTATTGTATGTGTGGTAAAGGTTGAAGGTGTGGATAAAATGGGGCCACACACTAAACCTCACAAGCTCAGGGGAGGCCAGCACGGCAGGCCCTACAAACTCAGAGACCGAAGGTAACCACACCGAATGGTCTGAACATAAAATTTCCAAACTAAAAGCAAGTCATGGAGGATAGTCCTAGGCCTTGTAGCTTCCTTTGCAAAGGTCAATCTTTACCTTTCGTGAGCCGGTCTTTCTGCATCTAAGACAAGGTACCTTTGAAGTATCAGCGCGATCCTCTTTTCCAGGCCCCTCAGGGCACTCACCAGAGCAGAGACCACAGAACCTCTCATTGTTATCTTGTTCTCTGAATACCTTATGTCTCCTCTTTTGATTTTTTAAAAATTTATTTAAATTAGCTTCAAGTATACAGTACATTGGTTAGACATCTATATTGTTCCTAAAACGATTCCCCCAATTACTCCCTCCCTCCCCTGGCCCTCCACCTAGCCA
>NW_011896008.1:4693-5647 GCF_000151845.1 Pteropus vampyrus | reverse complement strand
GAGTCTATCACCTCCAGGGATCTGTAGACTCACACACGCAGGCCGTCCTGCGCCTGTCTGCCCACCCGGCGTCGCTCTGGCGCCCCCTCTCCCGCCGCCCCATCGCTTTCTCCTCTTCACGGCTGAATAGACTCTAGTCCTGTTTCCTCCTTTCCATACCGTCTGAGTGTCTGTGCCAGGGGAAATGCCTCCTGTTTTTCTTATTCCCCTCAAGCTCTTAGAACTGGCGGAGATTATATCGGGCCTTGAGTTTGCCTTGTGGTGTCCTAAGGTGTACTATGACCTCAGACGTCCAACGTAAAATTGATTAGAAAACCTGAAATGCCAACAGTCGCATTTCTCTGGCTGCTAAAGAGGCAGCGACACCCGGATGTGTCCACTCTTCTCAATCCCCTTGCTCGGCAGACCCTTTAACGATATCACCTAAATTGCCAAACATGCCTCTTTTAAAGAAATTCTATCGATTCTGACAAGCCGCAGGTCATGTAATTTTTTTCTTTGGGAGAGACTTTTGTAGATATTTTCCAAATTTTTTGTGTGTAGAAAATTTTACTAGTAAAAAAAATACAAAATAGTTTATCTGTAAATAATTTCACCGTACATTTTCTTTTCTAATGGTTCTTTTCATGAGCGTACACCTTTTGTACAACCGCTTGATGAGACTTCACACTTAACTGTCTCCGATGTCACTGGAGCTCTAGCTCAGGCGCGGCCCAGTCTGCCCCGTGTCGGTGCCGCAGGAGGCTCACGCGGGCGCAGCAAGTGTCCGGTGCGCGAGCTCAGGGAACCCGCCCTTCCCTTTCAGTCCTGCTACCAACAGCGCCGTGTGCCCCTCAGTTCAGTTTGCACAATTGCCAAGCTAGAGAAAGGGTATTTATCTTGGGTAATAATCGAAACAAATTAACTAAAATTGAGCTAACTGCATATTTATTCAGTGTGGTGGGTTGGAAAGGC
>NW_011896008.1:0-534 GCF_000151845.1 Pteropus vampyrus | reverse complement strand
TCGGTCTGCCCGCACTGTCTCTGGGTGGGCTCTTGTGCATTCCTAGGGACGCCTGCTACCTTCCCACTGTTTTCACAGCCACCTGTCTTATAACCATTTCTATGACGCAAACAGTGCCGTGAGTTACATGCACAGTCAAAAACTTTGGTTGAGAGAATCACCACTCAAATTCATGGCTGAAGTTTGCATTACTTTATATTCTACTTTATGGTCAGTTCCCTGGTACGGTCTTCATTGAGCAGATCCTTTTCCAGGGGCAGTTTTCCTTCCCTCTCCTTCCCTTTCTTCTTCCTCCCTTCCCTTCGTGTTGTGTGAAGAGCTTGCTGTGCGCCAGGCGCCAAGGAGGATATGGAGAATGGCATCTAGTTCTGAGTAGCGATACTGAGAGAGATGAGACTATATCGAACGATCCTTTATATTATTATCTCATTTAATAACCGGTCCTATGTTTTAAACATTTATTTACGATACACTTATATAATGCTCACTGTTTCGAACTGGTCTTTTTAAATTAACTTTATTGGGGTGACATTG
>NW_011896007.1:4313-6408 GCF_000151845.1 Pteropus vampyrus | reverse complement strand
AAGATCTGCTCCTCAGCGAATTTCGAGGCCACAGCACAGTATTGTCAGTATCGTCCCCATGCTGTGCATTCCGTCCCGGAACTATTCGTCTTGCCTCGCAGGGACTGTGCCCTTGACCATCGCCTCCCGCGCCCCTCCCCCAGACCCCGGCACCACAGCTCTGCTCTCTGCTCCTGCGTGTTTGACGGTTTTAGCTTCCACGCGTGAGTCGGATCACTCGGTATTTGTCTCTCTCTGATTTATCTCGCTCGGTACAATGCCCTCGAGGTCCAGCCACGTTGTCGCAAATGCCGGGATCTCCTTTCTAGGGCTGAGTCATACTCCTTCGTGTGTATCTATCTTCTGTATCCGTCCGTCCATCAACGGACACTCGTTTCCACGTCCTGGCGGCTGTGAATAACGCTGCAGTGAACACAGAGGTGCAGATGTCTGTTCCAGGTACGGACTTCAATCCCTTCTGTGCACACCCAGAAGTGGGATCACCTGGCCTCATGCGCATACACTGACCCTCAAACTCATCGCGTCGTACATATTAAGTAAACAGGGACAGGTTTTTATGTCTCAATAAAAATAAGTCGCGTTCTCTGTTTATTTGTGAAGTTGTGAAGTTCTGAAGCTGACAGGAAAAGCAGGAGCGAGGCAGCCCCTTCTGCGTGGACCGGCCCTTCTCCCGAAAGCCTGAGAAAGCGCACGCAGCGGTGGCTCCGAGCAGCTGGTCGCTCCCTCTCTGCGTGGGCTTCGGCGTGCGGGGCCCACGAGCCAGCGGGCTCCCCGTCGCCCTACATCCTGTTCCACTTACTCTCAGGACGAATGATTTAAGACGCCAGCCGGTAGCCGTACGCCTGATCCGAGGGGGAGACTCGCTCCTGCTCCTCCGGAAGTCACCGTCTAGATAATATTCTCTCTCAAAATGATTGATTTTCTCCTCCTCGCAGCTTCACTGATCAAGGCCTCCGCGCCTCGACCTTCTCGTCCCCTCACGTGTCCGTTAAACGAGGGTCTCGCGGGCTAAGGACTGGCCCCCTCCCTCGGCTCCCCCACTCCTGTCCTAAGTGCACCCCCATCCTCTCCCTCTCCCTGGAAACGAGACTGTCATCCCGTGACATTCCTAAGACAGGACTATGACACGTGCGTTAGGCTGAAGGAAGGGGAAAAAATAATTTTGCCTTTGGTGTAATTTCAGCCCAGAAGTATAGGATTCATTCCAGACGACCTTAGCTCAAGGTGACTTGATATATTTCCCCAGCGAGGAGGTTTGTCTGTGTCTCCTTCATCCCCCCCTTCCTTCCTGAGAGAAACCTTGGCAGTGGGGGGTAAATAAATAAATAAGCCGAGCCGGCGGCGTCCCCACCCCCACCGCCCCTAGGTGGGGCCACAGACACAGGCCAGAGGCTGGCTCCCCATCTCCCGTTCCCGCCAGTGCCCGGCGACGCCTGTCTGCTCCATCGCAAGAAATTAGTCAGGGCCACGCCCCCGGGCCTGCCGCCGGGAACGGTGTTTTACGGTTTGAGTGGCTGCACTCCGGATGGCTATCTAAGCACCCACGTCGCACCCCGTTTTCGCCTCCTGGTCTGTAAGACCCTAACGAGTCCCCGTCGGACCACGAGGGAGAGTCTGCCGGCCTCTCTCGCAAACTACTGGGGGGTGGTAGTGGCTGGCGCCGAAAGAAATTTTGCTCTAAATTGGAGAGTGGCTGAAGCTTGGATGACAGCCGACGAGGGGCGGGGGCAGGTCCACACACGTGTCGCTTTCCAGCGCTGGACTCAACCAACCACGGCTGCCCCGATTAAATGGCTTCGCAAACCGATGGGCTTCCAGAATTCAAAGGGTCTCAGGTCGGCTGGGCAGGAGGCACGTGGCCGAGGACAGCTCGACTTTGCTATGGCTCTAGCGTCTCCAGAGCAGGCTGCACGGGGCGGGGGGGGGGGTGGCGTGTGGGGGACAACACCGGGCAGGGCCCTTACGGCTGACCCCTGAGGCAGCGGCACTCGTCTCGGGGAAAAAGTAAACGTCGGTCGCACCTGAAACATGAGTCTTGTGTGTCAGTCGGCCGAGTTGCCTAACGTCGTTCCGTGAAAGTTTTTTAAGCAAAAAT
>NW_011896007.1:0-2480 GCF_000151845.1 Pteropus vampyrus | reverse complement strand
GACCCGTCGCTGCGCCGGGCTGCTTCGGGGTCGGGGGGAGGCCGGGGCTCTTCGCCAGCCTCTGCGGGGCCGTCGCTGTGTCCCTTCCTCCAGACGGGCGTCTCTCGGACGGCTCTTCGCTCAGTGGCAGATCTTCCCGGGTCCGGATAGGAGCCGCCCGCTTCCTGACACAGTGGCTTCGCGTGTTACGTGTTCCGGGAGCTTGACCACCTCTGGTTTCCCCAACGTGACGGGCGCCTTTAAAAGTCCTTTCGTGAACTTTCTTCCTTACTCCTTGGGGTACGACATTATTGCCCACCCAAACGGCGGCCCCTAAGTCCTGGCCTTTGTTCTAATGCACACCTAAAGGCCAGTCATATAACTGCTCTGTAAATTTGAAGAAAAATAGGCTTGTGTATATGAGTTTTTCACTTACGATCTTATATTTCTAGCTTTATTTTCAAAATATCTACCAGTATTACTATCTTCCCTTTACTTCCATCCAGTTAGAAATGTCATTGTTTGGTGGGTGTTACAACATTTATTTTTATTAATGTTGTAACACCCACATCTATTTTAGAGGAGTTGTTTAGAAAGTTGTTTATTAACTTTCTAAACAACTCCTCTAAAATAACAAGCTAGACAGGAAATGAGAAGAGCCCGGGAACTCACATATCTACAGGAGAAGCTGATATGTTCAATAAGAAAATTTTGTCGTCATTTCCCAAAGTAGTTTTCATCTCTAACAAGTCATTTTTTCTAGGTATCCATGTCACTGACTTTCAAAATTAGACCTTAAGTGGGGTCACCTACCAAGGTTGAGGCAGTTAAAATCTGTGACTCAGTGACTGACGATTGTTCAATTAATTAAAAAAACAGGATATGGGCTTTAGCAGAGAGAACATCGCAGCAGGCTTAATAACGACAAAAAATTTAAGCCACTAAAATTAATTTGCAGGCGCGACTTCTGGCCACGGGCAGTTGAAGAGATCATCAAATCCTTTCCTCAGAAAGCAACTGTAACACCGAATGTGCCCTGCCTCCCCCTGCAGACGGTGGAGATTTTTCCAGATGAGGACAAGCTGCGAGGACCTGCATAGCCTCTCGGCTGTGCTCAGCGACTCACTTGATCTGGAGCCACGGATGAGGTGAACTAGCCAACAGAAGGATTAAAGTAGCATGCTCCATCCTTCAAAGAGATAGCCGAGAAACAAAAAAGGCTGGCGACCAACAGAAAACAAATACCAAAATGACAAATGTAAATCCAGCCATAGCAATAACTGCATTAAATACGAATGGCGTAAACACCCAAGTGGAAAAGGCATAGATGATAAGATTAGATGAATAAGTATTTAACTATTAACTATCTATGACATATGCACCATAGACTCGAATAAGTTAAAAGTAAAAATAATGAAAAATGCATATCACGCGGACAAAAACCACCAGAAAGCTACATCTGCTATATTACTAGTTGAGCAATTGGATAGAAAACTAGCAAATATATGGACGACTTAAACAATGATAGAAACCAACACAACCTAATCGACAAATATTGCCATTCCATGTAATCAGTGCAGAGTGCATAGTCTTTTCAAGTACAAATAAAACATTTTATAGCCTATATGCTGGGCTAGAAAAAATTCCAATAAATTTAATGGAATTAGAATCATACAAAAGCATGTTGTTTGACCACACTAGAATTAAGTTAGAAATCAATAAGAGAAAGAAATCTGAGAAATATCCATGTATTCAGAAGTTAAATAGCGTGCTCTTAAATAGCCCACAACTCAATGAAGAAATCACAAAGAATACTAGAAAATATTTCGAACTAAATGAAAGCAAAATTATCACATGTCAAAATTCGTCAGGTGCATCTAAGACAGTACTTAGACGGCAATTCATAGCTTTAAACAACACTACCCAAAAAAGATTAAAGAAAAGGTCTCAAATCAGCAACCTAAGCTTCCGCATTAAGAACGTAGAACAAGCACCGTGAAATAAACACATAATAAATATTGGAGCAGAAATCAATGAAATGAAAAACAAATAAAGAAACAGACAACGCTGACAAATTTTTAGGTAAACTGACCAAGAAAAAAGACAAAAGCTAAAAATTACCAAGATCAGGAATGGAAGAAGGAACATTACCACCAACCTATAGAAATTAAAAAGATCATAAGGGAACGTTATTAACATCTTTATGCCCCAAACTGAGAAAACTCAGATGGAGTGGGAAAGTTCCTGGAAACGCACACATTTCCAAAAGTGAGAAAACAAGAAACGGAAAATCTGAATAAACTTATAACAAATAACAAAATTAAATTAATAATTCAAGACCTTTCTACAAAGAAACACTCAGACCCAGATGGTATCTGGCGAATCTACTAAATATTGAAAGAAGATATACTAGCAATCTTCCACAAACTCTTTCAGGAAACAGAGGAGGGGGAAGCAACTCTCACCTCATTCAATAGTTCCAATGTTATACTGATGCGAAA
>NW_011896006.1:3093-5136 GCF_000151845.1 Pteropus vampyrus | reverse complement strand
ACTAAGTCAAGGACTGAATGTTTTCTCACAAAAATCAAAGACAGAAAATCATCCTCCAAACCACCACTTTTTCCTCTGCTGAAATAGTGTCTGCAGTGGTACTTTGAGGAGCCTCCAGAAATTTAAGGATAGTGAACTTCAGAACATGCTGAAGTTCAGAACACGCAGTGTGTCATGGTGACGACGTCAGAGGCTCACATCCAGGTTCTGGTGCTTCCTAGCTGTGTGACCTTATCAAAGTTACTAAACCTTGCTGGCTAGTTTTCTCTGATATAAAATAACAGAAACTTCCCTCCTTCCGCAGTTGGAAAGATTGAATGAGATTAATATATGTCAGGTACTATGATAGGACTCACATCTTAACAGTCCAATGTCAATTAATAATGCTAATTAACAACAGTAATTCTTCTTTGGACTAAGGGATCTAATCAATAGCAGTCTGTCGAAGGTAAGAGAAGAAAATGAGCATTAAATGTTCATTTCACTGTGCCCACTAAGGTACTGGTTTAAGGCCCAATGTTTAAAAACAGTTAAGGAGGGATGTGAAACTCAAGAACTTTACCCTCAGCTGAAACTTGAAAGGAAGTTAATTCTATACATAAACACATTTTGATCCCTTAAAATCATTGACATTTCTTTCCTCCACCTCTCTCACAGCATACAGAGGTTACATACACATCCATAGGCTCAACCATTTAGTTGTTCAGAATTTAAAGTCTGAACAACTAAATCATTGGGGAGAGGAGGAATGTTTTCTATAGAAGCCCACTGTTCACAGTTATTTTCTGATAAGCCTTGAAGATGACCCTCCAAGGCCAGCCTGTGCTGCTGAAGACAGAATTAATCCAGGATCTGATGGTTTCCCTCTTACAAAAGCAAAAATATTAGCAAGGAGAAGTGCATCTCAAGTCATTCTTTTATTCATGCCCCCTTAAAAGCACTTCAACAAGAACCACCATGTCCCAGGCAAAAAGATTCATCAAACCAGACAGAAGCCCTGTCTTCCTTCTTTATTCTCTACTTGGGGCTCTCAATCGGAAATAGAAAAAATAGCACAAAGATACTACAAGCCAAGATCAGAGAGTTCATAAGAACACTTACTGCTTTAAATGAGACTAATGTTGGGGTCTTAAGTCTAGTCCAAAGTTTTGAAAGGATCTGCAATCGAACCATGATCATCACCTTTAGATATCTTTGAGGAGCCACCGAAAAGAATATGTGTCAGAAACCTATGAAGGAATCCACTGTGAAATCCTGAAGGGAGGATAAATCCCCTTCCATGGTCTGCAATTTTCATCATTTGCCTTTTTAGAAATTCAAATGCTTGCCTATCAGATATGAGAGAGATTCCTTTAACGAAAAATGAAACTTCAAAAACAGAGATGACATCTGGGATCCTGACCAAGTCTAACACTGAACGATGACTGAAAAGCACATCCTTTCCTCAAACCCTGCACCAGGCCTGCCCCAGGCCTGCCCCACTGCACAGAGGTGGCCCCACTACACACAGTGGTGGCCCCATGTCCACACAGGGCCAGGAGTCCCTCAAGCTGGAGGGCACAGTGTGAAGAACACCAACCTGCTGTAAACCTGGAACAGTCATTCAGAAAGATAGACAAAGTGCTCAGCTTCCGTAAATCCCCAGATGTCACTGCATTTAAGCACATTTCCCAAGTTTCACATACTTTTTATTTTATTTTTATTTTTTTTAAGTGAGGCAACCCTCGGTTGACCTCACAGATTGCAAGGACCTTGTCAGCTTACGACCCCTTATTTTTTATTTTTTACACCTACAGCACCTGGTCTTCCTAGGTGGTCTCCCATCCAAGTACTAACCAGGCCCAACCCTGCTTAGCTTCTCAGATCAGACGGGATTGGGCTTGTTCCGGGTGGCATGGTCGTAGACTAAGTTTCATATACTTTTTAAATAATCATTTCTTCCTTTTTCTATTTTCTACTTCCTACAGCCACACAAAAGAATCCATTTGGGGGATCACAACATTTCCCTCTGACACTGCCCTGGGAATATCAGCTCAGGGAGTG
>NW_011896006.1:0-818 GCF_000151845.1 Pteropus vampyrus | reverse complement strand
AGAATTAAAATTATTAAAATATCCATACTATCCAAAGCAATCTAGAGATTCAATGCAATCCTCATCAAAATTCCAATGTCATTTCTTACAGATATAGAAAAAACAATTCTAAATTTCAGAAGGAACCACAAAAGACCCCAAATAGCTAAAGTAATCTTGAGCAAGAACAAAACTGGAGGTTATCACATACTTGATTTCAAGCTATGGTACAAGGTTACAGTAATCAAAACAGTATGGTACTATACTGGCATAAAACAAACATAGACCAATTAAATAGAATTGAGAACCCAGGAATAAACCCTTGCATATATAGTCAACTAATATTTGACACAATAGCCCAGATACTCTATGGGGAAAGGATAGCCTGTTCAATTAAGTGTGTCGGGAAAATGAATAACCACATGAAGAATAAAATTGGACCTCTATCTTATACCACTCACAAAAATTAACTCAGTAGATTAAAGACTAACCATAGACCTAAAACTATAAAACTTCTATAAGAAAACATAGGAGGAAAGTTCCTTGATATTGGTCTTGGCAATGATTTTTTTAGATATGACACCAAAAGCACAAGCAACAAAAGCAAAAATAAATGTGACTACAACTAAAAAGCTTCTGCACAGCATAAAAATAATCAACAAAATGAAAAAGCAACCTAAAGAATGGAAGAATATATTGACAAACCATCTATTAGATAAGGGTTTAATACCCAAAATATATAAGGAACTCATATAGCTTAACAGCAAAAACAATCTAATTTTAAAATGGGCAGAGGACCTGAATATTCTTCCAAAGAAGACATACAAATGGCCAACAGG
>NW_011896005.1:4036-5883 GCF_000151845.1 Pteropus vampyrus | reverse complement strand
GTTGACTTTGATAAAAAGCCATTTCAATGGAATGATAAGGATCTATAGTGGTGGCTTGAGAATTGATTTGGCATTGAGGAAGTTGGGACAAAATGGTCAGAGGTGGCTGTGAAGGGAACCTAAAAATTAGATGGTAGCTAGAGAGGAAGTGAAGACTTTTTTAAATTGAGCAACACTTGACTGTATTTTTTTAACTGAGATTATTATTGCGATAATTGTAGATTCACATGCAGGTCTAAGAAATAATACAGAGAGTTTTTTTTTATATATATATACAACCTACCCAGCTTCCCCCAATAGCAATATCCTGCAATATTCCAAGCAGGACACTGACACTGACATAAAACACCAGGCCTACCCAGATTTCTCCAGCATCACCTACACTCATTTGAATATATGTATGTTAAATTATGTGCAGTTTTATCAGTTGTTCAAGTTGTATATGCGTCACTACTGTCAAGATGCTGCACAGTTCCAACACAGGGATCCCTCATGTTGCCCTTTTATAACCACACTCACCACCCTCCGGCATCCCTCTCTCCACTTCTCCTCAGTCCCTAACCACTACTCTTTTCTACATTTCTTTAGTTTTGTAATTTAATGAAGGTTATAAATTAAGGCAATAAATAGAATCATATAGTATATAATCTTCTGGAATTGGCTTTTCTCATTTAGCATAAATCCCTCGAGATTCACCCGAATATTGGATATATCAATAGTTTATTCCTTTTTACTGTTGAGTTCTATGGTATGAATATGCCACACTTTGCTTAACTATTCACTCATTAAAGGACGTCTGAGCTGCTATCGGGTTTTAGCTCTTACAAATAAAGCTGCTATAAACATTCGTGTATAGGTTTTCATGTGAATATAGGTTTTCATTTCTCTGGGATAAATGTCCAGGAGTGCAATTACTAGGTCATATGGTAGTTAGTTGCATGTTTAATTTTTTTTAAGAAACTGCCAAACCATTTTCTAGAGTGGCTACACCATTTTACATTCCCACCAGCAATATATGAGTGATCCGGCCTCTTGGCATTATCACCAGAATTTTGTATTGTTATTGTTTTTTTATTTTAGTCATTTAGATGGGTGTATAGGGGTATCTTATTATGGTTTTAGTTCGCATTTCCCTGATAACTAATGATTTTGAATGTCTTTTTATGTGCTTATTTGCCATCTGTATATCCTCTTCAGTGAAATGTCTGTTCATGGCTTTTGTCCATTTTTTAATTGGATTATTTGATTTTTTACTGTTGAGTTTTGGCAGTTCTCTATGTATTCTAGATACTCTAGATGGTTTTTGTCAGATATGTGGTTTGCAAATATGTTCTCTCAGTCTGTAGCTTGTTTTCATTTTCTTCACATGGCTT
Organism: Pteropus vampyrus; assembly: GCF_000151845.1. Lineage (NCBI taxonomy): Eukaryota > Metazoa > Chordata > Mammalia > Chiroptera > Pteropodidae > Pteropus > Pteropus vampyrus. Next base: position 4,510 of record NW_011896005.1, on the reverse strand, counting down.
TGCTCAGAGAAAAGAATTTTATTTCAGTACTCAAAAAATACTACGATAATCCTTCCTGGTCTTCCGTGGTTTCAGATGAAAAATCTGCTGTCATTCAAACTGGTGCTCCTCTGTGGGTAATGAGGTATTTCTCTTTGGCTGCTTTCAAGATTTCTTCTTTGTCTTTCTTTGTCAGAAGTTTAATTATGATGTGTGTTGGTGTGCATTTGGTTTTAGCCTTTTTGGAGTTTGCTTAGCTTCTTGAATCTGTAGGGCTGCATCTTCCACCAAATGTGGGAAGTTTTAGCCCTTGTTTCTTTACATATCTTTTCAGCTCCACTTTTTTTTTTCTCTTCTTCTGGGAATCCTATAATATGCATGTTGGATATTTTATTTTTGTTCCACAGGTCTCTGAGGTTCTGTTATATTTTTTCCAGTCTATTTAATCTTTGTTGTTCATATTGTGTGAATTCTGTTAATCCATTCTCAAGTTCC
>NW_011896005.1:0-1266 GCF_000151845.1 Pteropus vampyrus | reverse complement strand
AAAGCCACCAATGGGAGCTGAGTATCTTTTCTTTGTATCCTCAAGTCCCAGTCTGGAAAAAATATTTGAGAACCATTTGCTGAATAAATGAATGAATGAGAGAAGGGGATGGGGATGGAATGGAGACTTGCTTTGGAAAGTTAAGGTGGGTGTCACCTTGATAAAATATCTGATGCACTGCACATTGTCGGTTTAGAGGCCTTTAAAAATGGTGTTGTGGATACCCTAAGGCATTATTATGTACCTGCCATAGAGGAAAATAAGGAATAAAATATTTGCATGAAGAAATCAAGGACTGACAACTTCTCCATATTATGGCTCTCTCAGAGGTAGGTGAGAAAACTGTCTGATGATATTATTCTCTTCCTGTAAGTATCGATGAGCTACAAATTAATAAAGCATTTAAAGAGAACGAAGAATATGGTCAGCTTCAGAGATGGTAGATGTTATCATATTCTAGTAGGTCGAACCAAATGAAATTGACAATCAACTTTTTTGACTTATAACAATGACAATTTCATATGGATTGCCCTAATATTTTAAATCAGTCCAATTAAAAATATTTCTTTTGGTACTGAGCAAAAATGGCGTAGATGATAGAAATCTTCACTCATCCCCACTTGTGACCACACCAAAACTGAGATGGAAACACAGAACAGTGAGCAGAGTTGCCGATGAGTCTAGACGAACCAACAACTAGAGAGAGAATTAAGAAATCACTAGAGAGCAACGGTTGGAGGTAGGAGGGAGCGAAGACAGAGGCTGCCCAGTCTCCAGCGGCTGTGTGGGACAGAGGCTGTGGCAGCAGGTAGATGACTCTAAAAGGGGCTGTGTCCATGAACGGACTTTCACGGGATGGACCTGCTCGCTCTGAGCACCAGCGCTAGGTCGGCTGCATGGGAGATGCCAGGGACTTACAGGGGGACACTGAGTTGTTGGAGAAAGGGCTGGAGGCTAGGCTTTCTCCCCGGCAGAAATGCTGATAGTATCCACTGTTCCTCTGATGAGCTCTCCTCACTGCCAATACGTGGACACAGGCGCTGCAATAGCTGAGATTTCATCGAAATAGATAACAGAGGTCTCTCCGCTCAGAAGATTCCCTGAAACCCCGCCTCCCCCAACTCGAAGCCCCACCCAAGCTACATCCAGGTGTGTCTTCTTTTAGTCAGGCGCCCCTTGCTGAGCAGCAGCCAAGACCCACACTGGAGGCAGCTGGCCTCTGTTTCTGGTGTGGTTTCTTGAGGCAACTATAAGCACAGCATCTGT
>NW_011896004.1:3111-5039 GCF_000151845.1 Pteropus vampyrus | reverse complement strand
GTTTCTTGGGGGACCCTCGGGCTTTGGAGCATCTGATCCAATGGGGGAAGCGCCACTTCCCCAGCCCTGCCCGTTCTCACTGGTTCCTGGTGGTATCCGCCCGCTTCAGCTCACATCTGCATTACGGTAACAGCCTCCTGACCGACCCCTCTGATCTAGGCTCTCCTTGCCATTTATCCTGCAGACAGCTGTCTGATCCGTCTTGCTGAATGTCCTTTTTCATCAAACTCCTTCCCCTTCTCAAAGGACCCCACTGGCTCCCTGTTCCCTAATGAGCAAAGTCTTTGATTGCCCTCAGCTTTTAAGAGTCTGTAATCAGCTGCATCCTTTCTGTCCACTCAGCTTCCCCCAGGCCCTCTGACCATTTGAAAGAGGCCACATTCTGGAGAGGAATGGACACATTGGCAGACATTCCCAGCCCCGGCTGCCTGCTTTCTCTTTAAAGCTGTGTCCTTCACAGCCCTTTTTTTTTTAGTTCACCTGGTTACGGCAAAGACAAAGGCATAATTAGGTGCTAATGGCACTTAGCACCTTTGCCTACCTCTAATAACGCTGGCTCTGCGGGAGTGCTCAGAATAAACTTGCTGCTCTGCCCTGCAGGTGGGGCGGGGGGCTCCGTTATCCCCAAGCGCAGGCACTCTTGTCTCCCTTGCTCGAACTCACGCCCACGACTCACACCCCCGGTGGGCTTCGGTCTCCAGCGACCAGACTGACATGCTCCCCGCTTCACGGCTGCTGGCGCTGGGACCAGGGCGAGTGCTGAGCGCTTTACACAGCTTCCTGTTTCATTACCCCCTCCCCGCCCCACGCAGTGTGGCAGGTGGCAGTGGACCCACTTTGCAGACTCGGAAACCAAGGCAGGTTTCCCTTCCCGCCTGAACAGATCCTTGAATAACAACGGAGCATCCCTACTTGAGCAGGTCGTGCGTGGCGTCGTGGTGAGGACGCTGGCTCTGGGCTTAGCCATGAGACCTCACACTGCTCTGTGCTGCAGGTTCTCGGTCTGCAGAACGGGACCCCAGAGGTGGGCCCCTCACTGGGGTTGCTGTGGGAGGGAAGTGGTTCGCGGGTGTGCGGTTTGGAGAAATGCTCTCGGTTACCACCCAGAGCTCCCGTGTCGGGGAGTCTGCCCGGGAATCGTGCCGCCTGGCCCTTAGGAACTCTAAGGGGCACTGTGACATTCTCTCATCTCCTCAGATGTTAATTGCAAGCCGATCCTAGCCCGGATGGGTCTAGAGCAAGCGTTCTCAGCCCAGGCACCTCGGCCCGATCATGCTGTGTGGTGGGTGCTGTCCTGTGCTTGATGTTCAGCAGCATCCCTGGCCCCTACTCACTAGAGTAGATTCTGTGGGATGGGCGGGTGCCCGCCCCTTCTGAAGGGCCAGAAGAGCCTGGAGAGACTGAGACATTCAGCTCCGAATGGGAAAAGCGGCTCTAGAGGTGGCCACGGAGTCCTGTCTCATCTTGGGAATGAGCCCATGCCAGGACGACATGAGTCACTGCAAGAGTAACAGAGATAATGTACATAGTCAGACCCGCGGCTTCCCATAGGCAAAGGGAAATTGCTGGAAACTCTGCTACGAAATCGAAGGGTGATGCTGGGGCAACTGAGGGGGAGGGGGGTGCCAAGGGGAGGTAGTAGCTCAAAGTAACTTAGTAGCTGCGGCTCGGCTGGCAGGGGTGTCTTCATCCAGGCTCTGCCTTGGCCTGTCTTTGGGCACCGGCAGCTCCTGGCTCCACTTCTGTCCTGTGGCTTGTGGACACACACGGGTAGGCAATAGGCAGGCAAGCTCAAAGGGCCCAGTCCAGTGACCCCAGATCCCAGAGCCTCGAGATGGCTTTCTAAGCGTGTGGACTTCGAATCAGGCCCTGGGTCCAGGCTCTTCCATTTGGAGCTAGCTGGATGACCTTGGATGGAGGGGTCCACT
>NW_011896004.1:0-1741 GCF_000151845.1 Pteropus vampyrus | reverse complement strand
GGGCTCAGAGGGGTCTGGTAACTTTCCCAGGGTCACACTGGCTCCTGCGCCCCTTTTCGTCAGTACCGCCCTCTTAAACTGGGAGCTGCATTCAGAGTGTGTCTCCATGGACGCGGGTTGGGTCAGTGCTCAGTGTAGGGGGTAGCAGACAGGCCTGGCGGAGGGTGGGAGGCAGGATCACCGCAGTGGTTCAGCCAGCATATCCCCGCCTGACTGATGGGCGACCTTGGATTTTTGCCCAGAGTTTGCTCTGATCAATGTCTTGGATTCCTACCCACCCCCCTCCCCCCATCCCAGGCTTCTGATAGTTATTCACTTTGAGATCCAAAAGGATCGCAAGAATACGATGTTGCTCAAAGCGTGGTCTGCAGACCGACAGCATCAGCATCACCCTGTACTTCACCAACCAAATTGGTGTTTGGGGCCAGGCCCGGGAACCTGCACAGAATACCCGCCAGGCGATTCCTAGTCATGTTACTTTAAGAAGGACTCCACCGTCCATGTTACAGGTGGTAAAACTGAGGCCCAGAAAGATACCCGGAGGTGTCCGAGGGCACACAGCTTCTGTATGGCCAGCCGTGGGGGTGGGAGGCTGGCCTTGGACAGGCTCCTAATTTCCAGTCCGTGCCCTTTTCACTGACTCGCCCTATGCCCCGGCACCCGCGGCAGGATGGGGAGAGAGAACACATTCTAAATCAAACAGATCTGCGTTCACGTCCTGGCTCCGCCTCTGGCTGTGTGGACTTGGCTAAGGCGTTATAAAGTCTGCAGGGATCAGGGCTGGTTTGAGGGTGTTCGCTCATTCATCCCACAGATAACTATTAGGTGACTACTCTATGCTGAGAATACAGCAATGGGCAAGAAACCACTGTTTGCTCTCAAGGAACATGTTGTCTACAGAGACAGATGTTAGATTAAAATTATTTAATTAGTATAGTGATTCGTCCCATATGGCAAGTTGTAGGATTGTATAAAAATATTCAAAAGGGCACCTGTGACCCAGAACAGGGGGTCTAGGAGGACTTCCCAAAGGAGGTGACCCTTAAGCTGATCCCTAAAGGATGTGTAGGAGTTAGTAGGCAGAGTGGAGGGCTGGGTGTCATGGGGGAGGGGACAGTATGTGTAAAGGTCCTCAGGCAGGTGGGAGGGATCTTGCCTTGTATGAGGGCCTGAGATGAAGCGGACATGGAAGACACTATCTCAGCCCAAGGAGCCAACGAGCGGGGTGGGGTGGAGGGCAGGCCGATGGGCTACGAGCCCCTCTCCCCCTCCTCACACGCATACTCCTGTGCACAGAGGTAAGAGCACAGTACTGTAGGGGTGGCAGGTGGAATCTTCTGGAAGTCTTCCTGAGTGGACAGATCTAAAGCCTGAGGTGAAGGGTGAGGGAGACACCCAGGAAGGGAGGGAACTCTGTTCTCGTCTCAAGGGGCCAGCTGACTAAGAGGAGAAGATGAATACGCCGTCGGTGGGGTGGGCACAGCCTGGCCCTCCAGTGAGGTCACCCAGGCAGGGTCAGGGGTGAAGGGGTGTGGGAGAGCAGGGCCCGGGCCCCCACAGGGACAGTGAAGACCCTTCCCCAGAGCCCAGCCCCTAGGTGTGACACCCTCTTTTTCTAATAGGAGACTGGCAGGGCTTCTGCATTATTAATAGTGACACATAGTAAACATTCTGATAATTGTCACAGCCACAGGCTCTGAGACGCAGCACCAGCTGTGAACAGCGTGAAAAAAAAGGGCCA
>NW_011896003.1:2848-4631 GCF_000151845.1 Pteropus vampyrus | reverse complement strand
TAGAATAAGCTAATAATAGCAAATAACCAAAAATAATAGTGGTCTAATTTTTAAAAGTTTATTTCTTTCCACATAAAGCCCGAAGACACCTTCTGGTTCACTGCTTCACCAGTCCTAGGGTATGGGACTCCTCCTCATGGTCTAAGGTGGTAGCTAGAGCACCAGCCATCATATCCAAGTCCTAGACAGCAAGATCAGAGAGAGGAAGAAGAATGAGGTGAAAGATTCTCTAAAGTTGCCTCATGATGCTCATACTATATCTTAGTGACTAAAATGCTACCCAGATACAAGAGAAGCTGGGAGATATGGTCTTGTTTTCAAGACAGCTGTGCTTGAAAAATCTAGCTAAAAAATGGAGGACTCTAGTACTAAGAAGGAAGGGGAGAATGGATGTAAACAGGATTTTTGAACAAGATATGGTTCTTTGGTCCTTTGCACTCATGAAGCTCTCAGCCTAGCCAAAAGAACAGGCCACCACCACCATCGTTTATCATCATCAAAGGTATTGAGCACTTACTCTGTGCCAGGTGTTTCTCAGGAGTTCTCAAATGTTTTAGACTCAGGACCATTTTACACTTCTAAAAAGTATTGAAGAGCCCAAAGAGCTTCTGTTTACATAGGTTATAGTTATTCATAATAGAAGTTAAAAGAGAACTTTTTATAAGTGTTACTAATTGATTTAAAATACCCCGTTACATGTTAACATAAATAACATTTTAATGAGACATAGTGTATTTTAATTACTGAGAAAAGATTTTTTTTTTTTTACATTTTTATAGATTTCGTTAATGTTTGACTTCATAGAAAATACCTGCATTTTCACATTTGATGCAGCATCACATGTCATGTTGTCTCAGGAAAAACTCCAGTGTACACTAGTTGTTAGTAAAAATGTCAAATGATGTCTTAGAATTATGATGGAAATAATTTTGACTTCACAGACCCCCTGAAAGGAGTTTGGGGACCACCAGGGTCCCGGACCACACTTCGAGACATACTGACTTAGTTGGGTGCTCCCAGTAATCCTGCATAGTGGACACCATCAAGGTCACAGGTTTTCCCCAAGCGGTTTTGGGAGGTAGCCATGGAAGCTCGGTGATGGAGTGACAAGCTGAGATAGGGCAAGTAGAAGACCAGCTCGTGCAGAGGTCGGCAGGAGTATTGCACGTGGAAGAAGGTTCCCTGGTGCCATGTGGCTCCAGTATAGATGGGGCCAGGTCAAGAGGGCATGGAAAGTCCTAAGAGCAGTGGGGAGCCATGAAGGGTTATAAGCTGGGGTCTGCAGTGATCAGCTTTGTGTTCTATGAAGAACATTCTGTGAAGAGGCACAGGTATTGCTCTCCTCGTGGCAGTGCGACTGGCTTTTTTGGTACGGGGTCTTGGAGTGCTAACGCTCCAAGCTAGCCTTAAGAAGCACTGGCAAATATTGCCTGCCATCTACACATCAGAGTCACCCAGGAGACATGGCCTATGGGACAGTCCACAGCCAGGGTGACTGCTTTATCTCTCTTTGGCCTCTTAGTCCAAAACGAGCTGCTTTTAGCTGGCCACAAGTAGTAGTAATAATAGTAATGGCCAATATATAATGTTATGGTATGTCACACCTTGTTTTAAGCTCTTTACATGTGTTACTTGTTTTTCCAACAAGAGATTTTTATAAAGTGGCCTTCGGAGCCAGCCCGCCGGTATTCAAATTCTGTCTCTGCCACCTATGAGCCATGTGACCTTAAGCAAGTGACTTAACTTCTCTGTGCCTCGGTTCGCTCTTCTGCAAAATGAGCTT
>NW_011896003.1:0-948 GCF_000151845.1 Pteropus vampyrus | reverse complement strand
TTGCTTTCTTCTTCCCCATGGGGTCTCACAGCCTCTCCCTCTTCACATGACGTCTCCTTGTCACTTGGCCTTCTCACAACATGGGGGCAGCAAGAAGCATGGCAGGTAACAGGAAGGCAGTGAGAGCTGCCGGGTCTCGTGAGGCCCGATCTTGAAGTCCCAGGTAGCACTTCTGTCTCATTCTAGTGTTCCTTAGTTCCTCTGAACCCGAGGTTTCTCATCTCTAAGAGATGACAATAACACATCTCCAGATTCTCATTACGAGCTCTTATCACATACTGGGCCCTTCCTGGGTACCCCCTACGTTAGGTCCATTTGCCCGTTTAATCTTCACAGTCACCCTGGTGTATAGAAGCCAGATTGCACTGGCTACTGAGAAGGATGGTTAAATTTTCAGAAAATTTGCAAGTAGTTATTAAACCCTTGGTATCTTGAAAGTGGCCTTGTGGGAGTATTTACACCACAGAAATTGGCAAACGCACAAATCAGGGCCTTGTTTTGTTGTTTTCCAGAGAACTGGTTTACCAGCACACCACTGTGGGTGGGTGGGTGGGTGGGTGGATGGACGGATGGATGGATGGATGGATGAGTGGATATATATAATTTCAACCCCCTTTTACAGATGAAGAAACCGAGCCTCAGAGAGGTTAAATTTTTGTCCAAAATCAACCAAGGTAGTAGGTGTCAGATCTGATCTCGGAGCCCCAAATCCTGTGCCCTTACCAACGGTGCTGTCCTGCTTCTAGAAATGAAAAAATGTATATGAAAGAGATTCAGTAACAGGCACAGCTGTACACATATTCGTTATTAATCTCGGTGCAGAAAAATATTTCATCTCTATCCATTCTTTATGCATTTACGCTGCTGACAATTATCTGATTGTGTCTCCCCTCCCTTCCTGCTCACCCCCATAATACTTCAGATCATCTTTCCCATGTAGGTGCGTCT
>NW_011896002.1:3552-5960 GCF_000151845.1 Pteropus vampyrus | reverse complement strand
CCTTTAACCAAAGTAAGCCCAAAGTCAAGAGGGGGATATTTCTGCCTAGAGACAAAGATGGCTATTTACATGGCAAAGGACATGGATACAGGATTGGGTGAATTGGGGTCAAAAGTTCAATTTGTCATGGGGCAAGTCCCCCAGTTTTTCTTCCTTTTTAACATTTTACTTATTGGCTATTCTTTCACATTACCTTTTCAGATAAACTTTTTAATCTGCATGCAGAGTTCTAAAAATCAAAGTGGAATGTTAGTTGGGTTTGTATTAACTGTACAAACTAATGTGCGTAGAATTTATATCTTTACAATATTAAATCTACACATCCAATTAGAAACATTTTGAATGTTTTCATTTATTCAAGTTTTCTCTTATATCCTTTGGCAAAGTTTATTTTTCTTATAAAGATTTATAACTTTTCTTATAAAAATTTATAAATTTATAACTGTAAAAACTCAAAAGCACAAAGAATAATACAATGACTATCTATTTATGTATCTTCCAGATTCAACAGTTATCAATATTTTGCCACATTTGCTTCATTTATTTTTTCCATTATATTTGCTTTAGTATTTTCAAGCAAATTCCAGCTGTCATGTTATTGTATCCCTACATATTTTAGCATGCATCTTTAAAAATTAGACTTGTATATGTGCGCACATCTTTTTGATGTTTAGATTTATCAATAGGATCAGCTTTTATCATTTTCATCCATCGACTATGAAATTCCCCATTAGCCTTTAACAAATTTTAGTCTAGATCCATTATTTCATTAAGGATTGCAAATGGTGGCGTTCTAAACTGCCATTCTTTTTGCATTTATCGCATCAATTATTTTGTTGCTTTGAGGTAGTATTTATATAAGGAAATCTAGATACATCTTTCTTTCCTTATTTCCAAGTCTTCAGAATAATGAGTTTGCTTCTAACAACTTACAAAGGTGATCAATGACTTTTTAAAACCTTTATGAATTTATAATTATTGAAACATTTTATTCCAATTCTTGCAGTGGCTATTATATTTGATGTTTGAATGGCCCCATTCTTGGCTAGTGGGAGCTTCTTTAAGTTGGTTTTTGATTCCTTTATCACGACTTCTACAATCTTTAATAACCTCCTTGTTTTCTGGTAGGAAGACATATTTCAGTCTAGTCTTGTACATTTCCTGACACAGACCTCTTTGAATCATTTCTCTTAAGGAGCGCTGGACTCTTTGGTGGGGAGAGGGGAAGAGGAAGAGTGTTACTTAGAGACCATAATACAGGCTCAAGGGCTGTTGCTGCTACTACATTGGTTGTTTTTTCTTGTTCTTTTTAGTGGGCAGAACTAGAAAATGTGATTTTTAAAAAGAAGATGCATCATGAGCTATTACCGATATCAATTTCAATTTATTTTTTTCCTAAAATCCTTTGCTTGATTTTTTATTATAATGGAATTAAGTTTATGATTACAGTATGCTCTGATTGAAACATTTAACGATATTGTAAAGATTAGTAGAAATAGGAAAATCTGTTAAAGAGTCTCTGAAATCCATCTGTAGGCCATAAGAGCATAAGCACAACCATATGGGAAGAGGTAACCAGACTTTCCCTTCACATATATCCTTTTTTAAATTTTCTTCTTATATCTTCTCAAAACAGTAGTTAGAATGGCCATTTCCCACCACTAAAGTAATCATACCTCTCAGTGGGTGAACAAAGAAAAGAGTAGTAATCTAGAATTCAACTGAGTGAACCACCTTGGAGCCTTAAGTGAGGAAGTCTTCCAATTTCAGAGTGATATGTCCTCAACTTGTATCATTATTTTAGTGGGAAAACATATTTCAATTTTGATGAAATGAGATTCATCTCCTGACAGGATACTTAACTGCATTCACTGAATTACACATTCTTCTTTTGTTAACTATGAAGAAGTGAATGGTAGCCAGAAGATAATGGGATTCCAGTTCCAGCTGTAAATGGAATGATGATACACCAGGAATAAATCACCAATATTTACAAAGCTAACAGTGGTTTTAAATTTGCAACTTAATTGCAGGCCAACTACACCACAATCTTTTCAAATGACAAAAGCACAAAAGAAAGTTATGAAATATTTCAGGAAAAGCGCATCATCTAAATTCATAGTAAATAAAAGCATTAAAAAAATCTTGCCAGAGGGAGTTCAGCTTGGAAAAGTTATTAACGAAGCTAAATATTTTTATTTTACACAAAATATACTCAAAAATAGATTTATGAGACTGATTTCTAGCTAAAAATATTCAAGGTTCTATTAGTCCGGAAACAAAAACTTTAACTGACATGAGTGGATAGAAAGAAACTGCCTGCCCCAAAACTCTATACTCATTAAGATTTCTGCAGAAAAATTTAAATATATATCCCTTAATAGCAGAATGTGTTAATAATGAAAAAA
>NW_011896002.1:0-321 GCF_000151845.1 Pteropus vampyrus | reverse complement strand
TTCGCAATGCCTCTTCTGTGAAATAATTTTTCCTTTACTAACTTTCTTTTATATACTTTATAATTTTTAAATAATTTTTGTGTTTTCATATTTCTCAATCAACACATTTATCAGTTTATTGGAATTTCTTACATATAAGGGAAGTTTACTAACAATTTCTGTCATTGTAAATGTTTCCCTAGTTTGTTATATACTTTAAATTTTATTATATTTGAAAATCAAGTTCACATTTATATTAAATAAAATGCATTAATCATTTTCTTTTTTATTTTTTTGTATTATTTTATTTAGATAAAACTTTCTTATCTAGAGATGAAATAT
>NW_011896001.1:4567-5031 GCF_000151845.1 Pteropus vampyrus | reverse complement strand
AAACCATAACTGACTCTGCAAGGCAGAGACCAATTTTTTCACCTTTATTTTGGCAGTAAGAAAATCGAAGCTCAGAATAGTTCGATGACTTGCCAAAGTCACCCGCCGAGCACGCAGAAACCCCTCACTCGAGCCTATTGGACTCACAGAGCCTGGATTCCCAGAAGCAAGCTCCTTTCCAGATGCCATCAGACGTCCACAGACCTCTCTCTGCCCCGCATGGAGACCGCGGCTGGGTGTCTGAGCCTGGGCTTCGTGACGCCGACCTCCTGCCCCAGACACGCTCTCCCCAGAACGTGCCCTCAGCTTGGCTAACTGTCTTCTGTTGGGCATTTTCCTCTAATTGTGAAGCATTTTCTGCTCAACTTGGATTGTGCAGGGAACGGGAGGAGGCAAAACGGAAGCTGTTCCAGACGAAATTCGACTTCCTGCCTAGAGCTTTTGCCAAGCAACTCAAGAAAATG
>NW_011896001.1:0-1427 GCF_000151845.1 Pteropus vampyrus | reverse complement strand
GATTCCAAAAAAATTTTCAACATTTCCCCCCAAAAAACCCTGTGCCTACGAGTGGTCACTCCCCATTCCCTTCCTCCCTCCAGCACACGGCAACCGCTAACCCTCTTTCTATCTCGATGGATTTTCCTGGTCTGGGCAGTTCGTATAAATACAATGATCCAATATGTGGTCTCTTGGGACTAGCTTCTCTTAGTGTAATGTGTTCGAGGTTCATCCACATTGTAGCAGACATCAGCACGTTCATTCCTTTTCATTGCCCAATAATAGTATGTTGTATGGATATACCCATTGTGTTTATCCATTTGTTGACTGATGAATATTTGAATTGTTTTCAGTTTGGGGCCATTACGAATAGTGCTGCTAAGACCATTCGCGGATACGTTTTTGTGTGGACTTTCGATTCTCTTAGGTATATACCTAAAAGGAAATTCCTCGGTCATGTGGTAGCTCTGTTTAACATTCAAGAAACTGTCAAACTTTTCCAAAGCAATTGCACCATTTTATATCCCCACCAACGGTATATGAGTTCCAATTTCTCCACATCTTTTACAACACCTATTTCTTTTTTTTTAAATAGCCATCTTAGTGAGGGTGAGGTGGTATCTCATTGTGGTTTTGGTTTGAACTTATCTAATGATCAGTGAGGTTGGGCACCTTTCCATGTGCTTATTGGCCATCTGTTTACCTATTCAAGTTCTTGGACCATTTTTTAATCAGGTTGTTGGGTTTTTTATTGCTGAGTTGCCGGAGTTCTTTATAGATTCTGGATACTAGACCCTTATCAGACATACGGTTTGCAAATATTTTATCTAATTCTGTAGTTTGTTTTTTCACTTTTTACTAGTATCCTTTGAAGCTCAAATGTTTCTGATTTTAATGGAGTCTTATATTTTCTTTAGTTGTTTGTGCTTTTAGTTCCATATCTAAAAAACCATTGTTTAATCCAAGATCAAAAAGGTTTGTATGTTTTCTCCTTAGAATCTTCTAGTTTTATCTCTTACATTTAGGTCTTGTATCCATTTTAAATTAATTTTGTATATGGTGTGAGGCAGGGGTCCAACTTTATTCTCTTGTATGCAGATACAAGACTTTGAGTTATCCTGGGTGGGCCAGACCTAATCAGGTGAGCCTTTAGAAGAGGGTAAAGTGTCAGAGAAATCCCCCTGCTGGCTTCAAAGGAGGAGCAAATAGCCACGTTGTGAGCTGCCTGTGGAGAAGACAGCCTCGAGAAGCCACGGGCCTCAGTCCCACAACCACAAGAAACCGAATTCTGCCGACAACCACGTGACCTCGAATGAGGCCACTGGGCCTCACTCAGGTGAGAGCCCAGCCCTGGCCAACACCTGGACTGCAGCTTCGTGAGACCTGAGCAGAGGCTCCAGGTACATCATGCCCAGGCTCCTGAACCATAGACACTGTGAGGTAAC
>NW_011896000.1:5069-6708 GCF_000151845.1 Pteropus vampyrus | reverse complement strand
CTCCACAAAAGACACGAGCCAAGGTCCTGGTTATCGGTATTTCTTTAGTGCCTTTTTTGGACTCCATTACACTTTAACTTCCTCATTTAAGCCACGATGACACAATAAATCTGAAATTTTCAACAGAGCTATTGCAGCACAGGAGTAAGCTAATAACAAATATTCTCATCATTTCTCCATTCGTTACCGGGACCAGAATGCTTCAGAACCAAATTTCAATAATCTTAACACCCGGCCACACTGTAAGATTTTAAGAATTTAAAACACAGCGTCGACTTTACGTGCAAAGTGACATCCACGAGCTTCTGGACAGCCCCAGGTCATGCAGCATCTCCACTGAACTAAGTTAAGGGAGCATCGTCTACTTCGCAAGCAACTACATTTCCGCCAACCAAGAGACCACGACTAAGCTTCAAGTACCTTAGCATAACTACTCAGCCGCACGCCTAAGCGAATGCGATGGATCAAAAAACTGCAGACTAATTCCTTCAAGTGCAGCTTATTATCTGTGCGATTTCTAGCACAGCAGCAGCCCGGGAAAAATAAACGGCTCATTCGCTGCCACAAACACACTTTGCATGAAGTGAACTTCTGCCCTCGTTTGTCGGCCCCTCTCCTGTAGCCAGGCTGGTGGGGGCGGAAAGGGAGGCGGTGAAAACCTTGACCGAACTCTTATCACGTCACGTCCTCGACTTCTTCGCCTGCTTCGATACTGTAGCATTGGCTCGTGGTGGAAACAGGTTATCCGAACTGCCCAACGCTGCCTGGCGGGCCAGGGCTGGAGCTGGAATTTAAACTCAGACCTTCCTGCGTCTGAGCCGCCGTCTCCCACTGCCCTTGGCCACGGTTCCATTTATTTCCTCTCGATACAGTCTTTCGTCCTGTCACCCACGCTGGAGAGCCCTCTTGAACCTGTATTGCTTCGCTAAAACAGTTCAGTAAGGTTGGCCAATCCACACCCAGCGGAGGGCAAGCGGGGAAATGTCCCCGACCTCTCCACTCCGCTAATCACGTGCCTCTTTCTTTCCCCCGGCCCCCAAAGTGTTTCTCCCAGCGGAGCTGACAGGGGACAAACCCGCGTGGTCACGTCAGCGCCCTCTGCACGCGGGGACTGGCAATGCAGGTCGGACTGGATCATCTCTTCACTTCGGTGGATGAGAAATACCTGTGTTTCCACGTCAACAGCAACAAAAAAGCGGGTTTTGGGGGTGCATGCTGACCAATAGGTCTCCTTCCCTCATCCGTTGGTTGTCTTGATTGCCTACGCAGCTGGTAAACGGAAGAGCATTCGCCTTTTTGTGAATGAGTCCTGGCAAGCGAGGCCCTTAGCCGTGGCAAGGAGTTGGTGCTCCCGGGGTGGGGACACGGCTTCAGGTAGGCCAGGTGTGGGCAGAGCTTTGGGAAAGGAAGGGGCCAGCGACATTTCGAGCAGCAGGGACGGCGGGGAGGGGCGGGCCGGTCACTCAGGGGGCTGCATTTACTGCCCTCTGCAGCTCCGCAGTTTGATCCATTTGCCGGATGAATGAATAAGTAAAACCACAGACCCCTCAATTCAGTGGCTCGTTCACTGGACGGGGCTTTAGAGAGGAAGAGAGAATTCATTCATTCACTGACTCCTTTTGCAATGTGCTCGGTGTTG
>NW_011896000.1:0-1784 GCF_000151845.1 Pteropus vampyrus | reverse complement strand
CCCTTCATCTAGTTTTATGTGTCCCCCCAATTCTTTTAAGCCAGAATCTACTGTGTTGGGCTCAGAGTCCTTCTCCTTCTTCGAGGATTCGACTCGCCCTTGGCCGCAGTTTGCCGGCTGCGTGATTTTGGTGGTTCGCTCGGCCTCTCTGAGCCTTTGTAGTTCCAACGCTCCTCACGCTGTCTCAGGACAGCACCGCTGTTTTCCCGAATCTTCTCTGGAGCTGCAGACACGCCCTCCCTGCCACGGCAGCCCACAGCCGGTTCTGGGGGCGCCAACAGGAACCCCTGTGCTCTCCCAGCCTGGTGCTGGCCCGTCACACTCTCCTTTCCCAGAATCTCCCTGTGTCACCCAGTCATGAAAATAAAACCCTTCCTCTGATCCAGCGTCCATCTAATAAGAGGACGGGGTATTAGGCAAGCTCTTAAAATTCAAAAACATGTTTGCTTGCCTCTCCCAGTCAGGGCCCCGGTTTCAGACACATAGCGAGTGTCATAATTTTAGAATTCCCCAAGTGAACGCGTCACGGCCTCAAATGTTCTAACGAGAAGGATTAAAAATGCCTCTTCGAAACAGAGAAGTTCTTCCGTTAATGTTAAAACATCCATCACTGCCATCCGAGGGCATATTAATTTCTTCAAGAAAAAAACGGGGCCATGTCTCAGAGCCTCTGGTTGGGGTGATCGCCTTGCTATGAGCCACCTACAGAAAGGGTCGGGTCCGTGCACCCTGGAGTGCGAGTCCCCACGATTTTCTAGAGGAACCGTATCGGCACGTCAGGAGACAGACAGACTCCGACCTTCCGAAATGTTCTCATAGAGACCCCACAGTTTTCCTGTGATAATCAGCAGATTGTCGCGCACACACACACACACACACACACACACACACACACACACACACACACGTTTTTAGAAGGCCATGTGACAAATTAACAACTTAGCAGCTTGAGCTGATGCTTTGGGTCCTGGGCAGTTTTTCTTGAGTTCCCGCAGGGGAAGGGAAATGTCTTAACAATTGATCAGATATTAGTAAGGGAATAATATATAAACTGCCACGGAGAAGGCCATTACCAAGACTCTGTGACATCACTAATGTGTTGTGTGAGGCCTGGGCTCTGGGCCCCATGGTGTCCGAGCCACCCCTGTGGACAGGACACAGACACCAGCGGCGAACCAGGCCCATAGCACTGACTCAGTGTCTGTGCTTAAGCAATTTTCCTAAGAGAGTCGTTGCAAATTTCGACTCCACGGCTGTGAAATCCTCCTGGAATTGGGAGTCAGGAATAGCAACAGTATCTATTATTTGCTACTCGCCTGACACGGGATCAGCTTTCAGATAAAGCCAGAATTAACAGGTATTTCTCGGATGCGCACGGCCAAGCAGTGACATCAGGGGGCTAAGGCCATCCTCACTGTGACCTCTACTTAATTCTTCGTTAATGATTGTGACTAAACACCCTATTATTTCATCCATCGGCTCTATCCCTAACTTTGTACCTGAAATCCCAGCCATTAATAACTCCGTTGGGTTCCACCACCAATGACTACCTAAAATTACAAACGCTCTCGAGGAGAGTGGTGCATCACCCTGCCCTTATACATTGTATCAGTGATCGGGTTTGTCTTGTCATTTATACATTGTATCAGTGATCCGGTTAGGCTCGTCATGTATACATTGTATCAGTGATCGGGTTTCCCTGTCATTCAGCCAGGCCCATGCGGAATAGCACATGCAAAGGTTTTGATGGAGAGAGTCACCCACGAGTGAATGAAGGCACGACC
>NW_011895999.1:2414-3738 GCF_000151845.1 Pteropus vampyrus | reverse complement strand
GAGATCAGACATTGGGCTTGTTCAGGGTGGCATGGCCGTAGATCATGGACTGTGGCTCCACTGGGGCACAAACCCAGGACCTTCTGCATGTAAGCAGATGTGCTAACTGCTACACTATAGAACCACATCCTGGATGATGGTCTATTTTAAAGTTTAGTGATATATGTAGTTTAACTCATTAGGAAGTTGTATACTTTATAGATAGTCTCTATTTTGTTTATGAAAGATGAATGAGTTTAATAATAATACTAGACCCTAAAGATCATTGGAAGGTTTCTATTTCAAGAGAACAAATAAATATTTTAAAATCTCAAATTACATTTCACTTCTAAATCTTTAAAGATAGTCCTAAGATTTTATAAAACATTTTAACACTGTTCTTGTCTTCAATCTTCATGCACAGATGTCTAAAGTCCAGTGGGTATTTATTGTAGCTAAAGATTTGCTCCATCCAGCAGACCTTACCTCCATGTCATCTGAAATTGCACAGATATAAGAAATGAGAATTATATTCTTATTACTAACATCAGCAGTCTTTTCTACTGATTCTACTCAGTTCTTAAATAACAAGAACAAAGGCACAATAATTCTACTCAGTTCTTAAATAACAAGAACAAAGGCACAATAAACAGTTGTTTTAATATTTATTGAATAAATGAATGCTTTTTTGAATAAGTGAATATTTTTAACTTAAAAATGTTAATAAAACAGTGAAGCTTTAATATATTTGAACGAATGAACTAATAAATTCAAAATATTTCTTAGCAATGGGACCCTATTATTAAGCAAATTATTAGGCAGAAGCTTAATCTATAATCTAGATGTAAGTGGAGAGGCTGGAGGAGAACTGGGTGAGGCCCTGCTGTGACCATTTTCCTCAACCTCTCGCCCAGAGGCATTCTCCAGAGACCCTATATGTTCAAAGGAATTTAATTTCAAAATGGTTGCAATAAAACTTTCAAATAATCAAATACTAGATAGGTAAAGCTGCTAAAACCAGTCTACTGACAGGCAGGAAGAAACATAACACTTGATAGTTTGAATATTTGTTGGCAAGTCGATGTCAGAAAGTTCAAGTCTGCCATATGCAAAGCAGTTTAAGAATATTAACGTGTAAATTACCAAAAATACAGGTGGTTCTAGAGGCTTAAATATGTTGAGGCCCATTCATATTTAATATGACTCAAATGTTAAGATAACAGACTCTTGGATAATTAGTGGCAAATTGTATAATAACTATATTCTAAATTATCCAATTGCATGATAGTTTATACTTCTCTATTTTAAATTTAGGAACATGAATTACATTGATTACCTAATATCT
>NW_011895999.1:0-352 GCF_000151845.1 Pteropus vampyrus | reverse complement strand
AATTTGAACCCAGGCATTCTGAGTAGTTAAATCTAAAGCTCTTAATTTTTCATGCTTCTTTCACGAATTAAAACACATTTTTGTTAATGAAGAGTAGGGAAGGGGTTTAGAATAATTTTCCATACATTTATAAAAATTGCTGTAAGAAAGATACTATTCTTAGGACAACGACTTCTAACATCATTCCTGACGATATAAATTTTATTTGAACTTAAAAATACATCAGAGGCAAATAATTAATTGTTGTTCCCCCCCCTTTTTTTTTTTCAAATAAGTGAGTTGCTGACACAAACCGCCCCAGTCGAGGTTACTCTGGTAAGAGCACACAAATAAAGACAGTATTTTAAACTAG
>NW_011895998.1:0-1956 GCF_000151845.1 Pteropus vampyrus | reverse complement strand
TATGTAATAAATATAATAAATAAGTACATTAAAATGTGAATACTAATATTCCCCAGACTTACCTCTTAAATTTGTTTTAATGTGCATAATATACAATTCTAATAGACATTGGTAGAAAAATAGCAAAAACTGTCATCTCAAAAAGTTATTTGTAAATGTTTACATATATGAAGGGATATGTGATTTAATCAATTAATACAGATAATTTAGAAAACCAATTCATATAAATTCACATGCATCGTTTCTTGTTATTTCACTAAAAATTTTTGAGTTCTCTCAAATGTAAAGTCTAAGTTAATATACAGTAGATACAAACATTATCCTAAGTATATATTTCTATGTATATGTCTGTATGAATTCTTATATTCTTTAGACTATTAGACACAATTTACAATAACATAAAATCAAACATTTAAAGTTCACTTATAAAAAAAAATAATAAAGTTCATTTATAAATAAGAATGTCAAGTCAATGCCATCTATTCCGGTAAAAGAAAAATAAAAATGTACTAATATACTCAATAGTAGAGAACCTTATACTACATGTGCTCTAATCAAAGAAAGTCAAATCCTAGAAGGAAAATAACTTTCCATATGTAAATATTTAATTTTAGAAAGTCAAGACCTTATTTATGATAACAAATGAATAAAACAGATTTATTGCTTTTGACTAATAAGTATACATACTAACAGAATAATTTTTAATACTCCCAGAACTGAGGCATAGTGTGAAATAAAATGCAACGAGCAACTTACCAAGCAGATATGGTAAGAACTGAAATTTTAGGGAAAAATCTGCAATAGCTCAATTGCATTAGTTCTAAAATCTCTTATGATCAATTGTTTTGCTCTGAGTTTAGCCATTACCTTTACTCATCACTTCCTGTATCACTAAAATTTTAATATTGTCATGTTATTCTGTTTTAATGATATAAGAAATATGTGCATGTTTCCATGAAATTAAAGGAATATATATATACATATGTATATCTGTCTACACACACACACACACACACACACACACACACTTACACACACACACATATAATCTAATAAACTTGACTGCTCTTAATTCTTATGTACTAATTATTTTGTAGCAGTTATTTTTTTTGGGGGGTAGCAGTAAATTTAAAAGGAATAAATAGTTTTCAACAAAAGTCCTTGATTGAATAAAATCTGTACTCCAAAGGAAATGTGCTGTATCATATATATCAATCCTCCTTATTAACTGAAAAAGAAATCTTATGATGAGTTAACAGATAGCTTTTTACAATGATATCTCTGATTTATACTAGAAAGTGTTGGAATACAATGTGACCTCACTTTAGTAGTGATGATTGTCAAAGAAGTGTTATTGATTCATGTTTCAGCCAAGGCAAAAAAAATCAATACAAGACAGCTCTAGGGGAGATGTTCTAATGGTTTTACTGTTTTAGAGTCACCTGGGAGATGTCTTTCAAAGATGATCAACATGGCCAAACCACATCAGTCCATCCATATTGCAGACCAAGTTTAGGGGCCTCAAAATTTAATTTGGAAGGAATCCATCTTTGTTCATTACTCCTTGCAAAAAAAAAAAAAAAAAAGCATCCTACAAAGCTTGCATGTGTAGATTGACCATCATTCAAATACTTTTTGTTTTTAAAATTTATCAGAAAATTATGTATATAGTTTCAAATATTATTTTGTTTATAATTCTTCCTGTTAATAAATCTGAATAACATGGTAAACAATAAAAAATTTTGCACAATTTGTTTGTCATTCTCTTTTGCCAACGGTCAGCTTTAGTTTTTTGCCTCTCTTTACCATTTTCCCAAATGACTAGTGGTGATGACATAATTTTGTTAAAGTTTATGTCTGCATATTCTCTAAACTTGAATGGCAATGTATAGTTTTGGGCAGAATGTGTAGAAAAACAACGTATGACTTAAAAAACTGCCAAATGTTTATTTTTAC
>NW_011895997.1:2029-5317 GCF_000151845.1 Pteropus vampyrus | reverse complement strand
AACGAGATAACTAAAAGAATATATAGTATGTCAAATGATGATAGGTGCTATGAACAAAAATGAAGCAGTAAGGATCAGAAGAAGGGTATGGGAGATTCAGTTTTAGATACCACAGCTTAGCGGGGCCTCACCCAGATGACAGGTGAACAAAGATATGAAGGAGGTGCTATCTGAGGGAACAGCCAGAGCAAAGGCCCTGAATCTCAAGATGGCTCCTGAGATTCACAGTATGCTTGAGAGTTGGAGGAGCAGAGAGGAGGCTAGGAAGCTGCAGCAGAGTAAGTAGGGGGATGAGAGTGGTGTGGTAAGGGTGGGTAGAGGGGTGGTGGTGGAAGATCTTGCAGGCTTCATAAGCCATCGTAAGGACTTTGGCTTCTCTTTCCCAATTTTTCATTACGAAAAATTTCAAATATACACAAAAGTAGAGAGAACAGTGTTAATCACGACGATTATTAATGTTTGGCCAATCTTGTTTCACCTCTACCCTGCACTCCTCCTCCAAACAGAATTTCTTAAAGCAAATGCAAGATATGCTACCATTTCATTCATAAAGTCTTCAACACATACCTCCAAAAGAATTTTAAACATAAATGGAATGTTATTGTCAATACCTAAGAAAGCAAACATCTTCAATGTCACTGAATACATTGGGAGTTTTGGAGAGGAGTAACGCTATTTGCTTTCTGCTTTAACAGGACAGCTCTGTGCTGTGAGCCGACATCTGGGCAGGAGGTGGCAAAGGCAGTGGGGAGCCCAGTAACAGGTGTAATAGCTGAGAGGGGGCAAGGAGAAGGCTAAGCCAGAGCGTTCAGGGGTTGGGTTTTGAGAAGTGATGGGACCGGCAACGTTTTGAAATTAGAGCTGGTAAGAGAGTTAGGAATGACCTGAAGGCATTTGGCTTGAGCAGATGGAATAGTGGGAGTGCCATTTAGATGAAAAAAGTGTAATGAAAACAAGGTTGGGAACAAAAATTTCAGGTCGATGTGGGTAAGTGTAAGGGAGAATTGAGAAGGTAGCTGGATACACAGGGAGTCCACAGGAAGACCGGGCTGGAGATACAAATATGAGGGGACACTGAAAGCAGGAGCCTGGTGGGTCACCCGGTATAGCACCCAGAGAGAGTAAAGAGGAGATAAAAGCCCTGAGCATCCCAACCTTTAGAGATTGAGAATGTAGGGTGGCCCTTCACAAAGTACTGAGCTACCATGGATACAAGAGCCAGGAGCAACAGAATCCAAAGGTTCCCTCACCTTTCCTTCCTTGATCAGGCGTTTGCACTGAAAGAAGTACCAGTAAGGGGTGTTTCTCCGGCCCTGCCATGATTTTGGCTCCAGCTCCCTTTCTTCATCCTCTTCAGCACTCTGTTCCCTGAGCCGCAGGTTATACAACTGGGCCGTTGATTTGCGGAACATTCTCCGGGAGGAGTATTTATCAGAAAGGGTCCCAAAGCTCTCCTCCTCCTCTTTCTCCTGGGTGGCCACAGAGCTGGGCTGGCTCGGGTCAGAGCTGAAGCTGCGCATGTTCTTCTGGCTCCCCTGGCCGAGGGGCAGCTGAGAGAGGGAGCTGCTGAAAGCTGCTGGTGTTGGCCCAGTCAGCCCCATGGCCCTCAGCCATACAAGACTCTCCCTACCTCCTGCCCACCTGGCTCTGAGAGGGTCAAGGTGTTGCAAGACAGACAGTCCCCTGGGGCAGGGGCTGGAGAAGAGCCGGGCAAGTCTCACAAGGTCCATCGCTGGCTTTCACCTCCAGGGCCTAATATAGGTCAGAAAAATAATGAAGTCAACTCAGGTTCATAGCCCAAAAAGGCAGATAGACAGAGAACTGGTTACAAACTGAGTCCTGAGGTTAGAAAGCCTAGCTTCTGACTCAAGCTCTACCAAATAACCATCCGTGAATCCCTGGGCCCTCACTGCTCTGGTCTCAGTCTCCTTGCCTGCAAACTGGGGTTAACTATGTCACCTACACAGCACTAGGCAATGACTGAATGAGGTCTCAGATACACTGCATGCAGCACAGTGCTGGCACAGTAGACACACAATAGATACAAGCTATTGATATTTTTGAGCCATGATGTAAGGGCACAGGTACTGAAATCAGAGCTAAGTTTGAGTCCTAGCCAGAGCTGTGTGACTATGCCCATTACTTGATGACGTTCCTGTGCCTCAAATTCTTCAGCTGCAAGATGAGGATAATCACACTCACCTCACCATAAGGTTAAAAAAGATTAAATGAGATGTTTTTAGCACAATGCCTGGCATTTAATAGGTGTTCAAAAAATTGTACCTATTATCATTTATTAGGGAAAAAAATGTTGGCATTCTGGGCCTCTGCACAGGAGAGCTAACTCAAGCATTTCTTTTCTGCAAAAGTCATGGACAAATGGGTTAGAGCTGTGCTATCCAATATTATAGCTACTGGCCACATGTGGCTACTGAGCACATGAAATGTAGCTAATTGGAGATGTGCCAGAAGTATAAAATACACACCAGATTTCTAAGACTTTGTACAAAAAAATCAATATTAAATATACACATCATTTTACATGTTGAAATAATATTCTGGATACACTGGACTAAAGAAAATTTAACATTAATTAGAAATTTCTTTTGACTTTAATATGGCTACTTGAAAATTTAAAATTATATATATAATTATATATGGACATATACAGCTGTTGGACAGTGCTAGGCTAGAGGTCCTACTCTGCATACTTGAAACTCTTTCATAATATCAAAATAACCAGCGTGAAAATATTTTAAGGTCTGGTTATATCAGATTATTGTTAGAAAGACTTCAGTGGTGATGGCAGACTGAACAGATTAATTACTGAGGCCCAGGAAGGGTAGTGACTTGCTGGAGGCCCTGCAGCAGTGCTATAGGGAAGACTGGCCAGCTGTGGAACTGCGCTGGTTTTGAATCCAGGTCAAGGACAACCAGGATGTTGTGACACTAGTGCTGAGGGCCTTTACTGGTAATTCCATATCTGGTGAATCCTGCGACTCCAATAGAAACAGAATGCGCGCGCATATGTAATTTAAAATTTTTAAATAGCCACATTAATTAAAGTGTTTACATGCATTAAATGAAATGCACGGGATTACTCAAAAAAAAAATGAAATAGGTATCAGATGTTTTAAAAACAAACTTATGATATATGCTTCTTTTCAATACTAAATACTAAATACTTTTCAATACTAAAAACAAGAACCTATCATTCTGTCAAAGTAGTAATGAGTGGAAATTATAGCTTGTATTGTTGTAGATACTCTATCTCCAACTACTCATTTA
>NW_011895997.1:0-1118 GCF_000151845.1 Pteropus vampyrus | reverse complement strand
CTAGGACCCTTCCCCCTCGGTCTTGGGACTTGTACTCGAGAACACCCTTCCTCGGATCTTTGACTTCCTGGGGTTAGTTTAAGGTAGTCTTCAGGTGGGCAAGACCATGTTCGGCTGTTCCAATAATTCTTGAAGGTGTATGTCCGGGATTGGAAAACCTTCCTCCGCCCCCACACACTTTCCACCTATAGAAAAGTACTATATAACCGACTTACCCACCTCCAGCTCCCTACCATGAGCTGCTTCTTGCTTTCATCAAAACTGGACCGTTGGAGGAGTCTGACTGAGGGGAGAACCACCTCTCCCTCTCTGTAAGAGATCCCAATTAGACTCACTCCTGGGAGCGTATCTTTCTTTATCTCGACCTCAGCTCTGGGTCATTTATCACATCCAGGCATCTGCCTGAGTTCCCTTCACTGTTCCCTGTCACATGGTGGCTCCTGGCTTCCTCGCCCGCAACTTAGAAAATCTAGCACTTTAAAAGAAACCAGCAGTTTTTATATCTTCTCTCCTTTAGAGACACACTTGAAACCTAATACTATAATATTAAAGCTTAGGGGTTATTGAGTTTAATCAACAGATGGGGCAACTGAGGCCTGGGTGGGGAAAGGGACTTGCTAAAGACCACTCAGTGTATGGTGAGCCAGGTGAGCTCTCCAGTGTTCTTGACCTGTTCTGACTGCTGTTCCCTGAGCTGTCTCCCATACTCAGAGATGTGTAGCCCTTCTTTTCCCGCTGGTCCTGGGGCTGGAAGAGCCCCCCTGCAGCCTCATTCCCCTCAGGTGGCCTTACTTCTCATGCATGCGTGACCTCTGAGTTGTCTCAGTTATGCTGACATTTCTGTTCAAGATATTGCTTATACTTCAAACAACCTTCTTTTATACATCCACAAGCACCGTCTCCACTTTACATATCTTACAAGCAGCTGCTCAAATTTAGATACTTTTACCTGCTCTCAATACATGTGATCTCTTTGTGCTTGTGCATGCCCACCGCCTTCACACAAGTGGCCTTTCCCTGTGTTAATGGCACTAGTTTGAGGCTGTGAAACCATCCATGCAGGACAGCTCTTTCCCTCTCACCCTCCTCCAGCCTGGAAACACAGATACTTGAGTCTG
>NW_011895996.1:2769-5016 GCF_000151845.1 Pteropus vampyrus | reverse complement strand
GAGTATATACACATACAAACACTCCTTGGCAATGAGCTACAGTGCCTGGAGATGGTTATCTTTTGCCTACATTGGTAGGTGCATACACACACACACACACACACACACACACACACACACACACACACAACTTGGTAACAAGCTACAGTGTCTGAGATGAGCACCATTCAAATCTGTCAACAGGTGCTCACTAAGAACCTACTAGAAAAAAGAAACTGTCCTAGGTCCTGCATTAGAACAGCAAACAGGACAGAGTGGGTCACTGCCTGTATTAGTTACCTAGTGCTGTGTAACAAATATCTCACAGTTGCTGTGATTTAGGAGTCCAGGTATAGCTTTTCTGGATGCCCTGCTTCAGGATCGCTCATGAGGCTATATTCAAGGATTCACCCAGGGCTGTGGTCTCATTTCAAAGGGTCCACTGGGGAAGGACCCACTTCCAGACTCACCTGCTTGATTGCAGCATTCTGTTCCTTGAAAGCTCAGGAATGAGGCCTGCGTTTCTTGCTGGCTATTAGGTAGAGGCCGTCCTCAGTTCCTTGCCATATGGGTCTCTCTCTAGGACAGTTTACTTCATCAAAGCCAGCAAGGGAGATAATGTCTTAGTAAAATGGGGATTACAGTTTTACATAACATATCATGGGAGTAACATCCCATTCCTTTGCCATAGTCTGTTGGTTTAGAGGCAAGTCATAGGCCCTGCCCACACTTAAGGGGATGTGTCACACAAGGATGTGAGCACTAGAAGGTGGGGCTCACAGGGCCACCTTAATTTTGTCCTCCACATTGCCAGAGGAGTTCATGTTTCAGTACAGGAGGCAGACAACACATATGTAAAGAAAGAAAATCGTTACTAATGGTGAAAATGTCAGGAAGGACATCACCAGGGTGCTTGATGGAAGAGGACAAGGGGACATTTTAGTGGCCACTTGAAGAATGAGAAGGACCCAAGCTTGTTCTGGAGAAAGGGTAGAGGGAGCAGCAAGAACAAAAGTCTGGAGTCAAGAAGGAGGCCAGTGTGGGTGGAGAGTGGTGAGCATAGCAGAGGGTGGTTTGAGATAAAGTGGAGATGGGAACAGGGCCATGGGGAGATCTTTGCAGCTGATTCCTGGGGTGAGGAGTGGTATATTCATTTCCTAGGACTGCCATAAGAATGACCACAACCCAGGGAACATAAAACGACAGAAATTTATTCTCTCATAATTCTAGAAATCTCAAATCAAGATGTCAGTAGAGCCATGCTTCCTTTGAAGGCTCTAAGACAAATCTGCTCCATGCCTCTCTCCTAGCTTCTTGCCAGTAACCTTTGGTGTTCTTAGCCTATAGACACACCACTCTAATCTCTGTCTGTGTCATCACTTCATCTTCTCTCTCTCCCTGTGTGTGTGTCTGCGTTTCTTTTCCACTTCTTATAGGGATACCAGTCATTTTGGATGAAAGGCTTACCCTGCTCCAGTATGATCTCATCTTAACTTATATCTCCAAGACCATAATTTCCAAATAAAGTCACAGTCACAGGCACCAGAGGTTAAGGCTTCAACATATCTTTTTTGAGGGACACGAGTCAATCCGCAATAGGCAGTTACTAGAGGATTTGAAAGACAGGAGTGACTCTTTTTAAAGAGCCCTTTAGTTCCAATCTAGAAAATACACTTTGACTATAAGAGTTGAAGCATAAAGAGCAATTAGAATAGGAGGGTGTGGTGACAATCTAGACCGCGATGAAGACAGTTTGGTCAAGTGTGGGAGCAATGGCCAGCAAGGGGATTCCTGAGAATGTGTAGGTGTACCAGAGGTGGGTGCGTTCTTTGGGAAGGGTAGGAGTGGTAGGAGTAGTGTCTCCTGGCTGTGACCTCCTGGCTGTAATGTGCCATCTCAGGATCCTAGGAAAGCTGGCACCTGGATGCAGAGCAGGAATAGCAGGAAGAGGCAGGCAGGGTGCACACACTGGAGAAGGCCATGGAGGGCCAAATGTTTCAGCTCTCCTTCTTCCACATGGGTATTTGACCTGTACAGTCATCCTGGACCCCACACTTAGAAGGACTCTGAGCTTGGTTTAATTCTCTGATTGCCATTTTTGAATTCTTAGTAATTTTTGAACAGTTTTTGCATTTTCTTTTTGCACCAAGTCCCAGAAATCTTGTAGCTAATCCTATCTCTCCACGAAGACAGTGCTGAGCAGAATCTCAGCCAGCCCGTGGGAACATGCAGTGTAAGCAAGAAACATTTGTCTTTAGCCACGGAGCT
>NW_011895996.1:0-609 GCF_000151845.1 Pteropus vampyrus | reverse complement strand
GCAAATACCCTAGTTGATGAGCAGAACCAAAGGTTTAACAAATGTCCATACCAACTGAGTTATCTTATAATGTATCCAGGTCTGTACAGGTCACCGCAACAGTCCCTGATGGTACAACAGCAAGATTCTAAACAAATTGGTTTACTGTCATGCCTGGTGTATGAGTTATCTATTGACATATAATGCTGTGTAACAAATAACCCTGGTAATGTACAGAAATGGGCTTGTATTGCTCTGCTGGTCTCAGCTGGGATCATGGACATGTCCAGGACTCACTTGGCTACTGGCTGATCTAGGCTGGCCTCAGCTGGGATGAGTGAGTCATCTTGGTTCTGTTTATACATGTACTTCTCATGGTGACAGCAGGGGTCAGGAGAGAGTGAGCACAGCCACACCAGCACATTTCAAGCCTTTGTCTGCATCCCATATGCTGACATCTCATTAGCCAAAGCATGCCACGTGAGAGGTGCAGAGTCAGTGTAGCAGGGCACTGCAAAGTCACGTGGTACAGGGCATGGGTGCAGGGAGGGCCAAAGGCTTGGGACCAGCATTCCAATCTCCCACCATGGCACTGGGCTCAGGCCACACTGTGTCTAACAAGAGAGCAAG
>NW_011895995.1:2958-4592 GCF_000151845.1 Pteropus vampyrus | reverse complement strand
TATCCAATGGGAATTTCAAGGCAAGGGACAATAATCCTGTCCAGGGCACGGAGGGTGTCTTGATACCTGAGCTCAGCCCACAGAACTGGACAGATGACCCAGACAATCAGTTTGTCCAGGGCCACATCCAGATTCAGAAGTAGATGCTGACGTTGGCTCTAGACATCCAAGGAGACCAAAGTAAAGCTCTGCACAGCCATACACCACACAGAGTTAGTGGGAACTGAGAACCAGCCAAACGATGAATATGAAACATAGACATTGATTCTGCTTCCTAAACTAAGAGTTGAGTCCCTTTAAACCGGGTCCCAGTGTTGTTTTTGTTGTTTTTAGGACCATGGCATTTAGATTCTGCCTCCAAATTTGCAGGTGTAATGAGATGATTTGTCATAGAAAATTATTGCATGATCATCAAAAAGTAATGAAAGTTGTCACAGCCTCTCTTCTTAATGGTATTTCTCACTGACCTCTTACCCCTAGCCTGAAAATGAGTTCTAGGAGTCTAGCATGGAGCCAAGCCAGGGATCTGATGCTGCTTAATTCACCCAGGCAGTCAACCATAAACACATTTTTCATAAGTAAAGACAACTTCTGTAACTTTTTAATTAAAGCATAAAAGCCCTAATTAAAGAGACATAAATCACTGAGAAACCTGTAAATCATTGTAATTTTTTGTGGCACTGCATATACGTTTCCAGCTGTGTTCGCTCCTCATAGGCAACAGGGTGTGGAGAGTCACAACACTGCTTTCCAGTGGTCCTAGAGCAGTGACCAAGCATTCAGTGGCAGTGCCACGGCGGAGATGCTGGCCTGGAGCTGGCACCAGATGTACAGAAAGAGCAGAGGACCCCAGAACAGGAGTATTCAGCCCTGTTACTGTCTTAAGCTCCTTTCACACTCAGGTTTTGGTAGGTGGAGATGGCAGCTGCCTCCAGGGTATAGAGGGACAAGTCAAGCAACACCAGGAGGAAACAGTCACAGAGGTGGAGAAGTAAAACAGTCCATAAAACCATCAGCCTAGGTTCCTCGAAAAGTCACAGTCATGAAAGAAAGGAGTTGGAAGACTATACTGGATTAAAGGAGACTAAAGAGACAACAGCCAAATGCAGTGTATAAACTTGGATTGGATCCTGCTGTCAAACAAACAAACAAACAAACAAACAAACAATGAAAGACATTCCTTGGCGCAATGAAAAAAAACTGAATATAGACTTGATATTAGATAATATTATGAAATCATTATTCATTTCATTATGTGTGATAATGGTATTGCAGTTAAGTGGGATAATACTTTATTCTCAAGGGAGGGATGCCGAAGTATCTAGAAGTGAAATTTCATGATGTCTACAAGTGTGCCAAAATGATAACAGTGATTGGGTATAGATGGAGGGCATCCATACGTTTATTTAAGGAAATTTTAAACTGTTCGTATATGTGTGAAACAATTTTAAAACAAAACGTGGGGAAAGAAAGAATGGCAGCCTCTTCTTCTTTGTCTCTGGGAGACCTCTCTCCACACATGAGTCACACATCTACTGGTGTGGGAGCAGAATCAGACTGGGCAGGTGTAGCTGGACAAGTTTTCCTCTCTGTGATGACATCGAGCCTGATGTTGTGAATGTACCCCTTTCCTG
>NW_011895995.1:0-1468 GCF_000151845.1 Pteropus vampyrus | reverse complement strand
CCGCTCTGGAAACTGAAAGGGCAGACCCTCCTCCTCCTTCCTCCAGTGAGCGGGGGTGGACACATGTCTCAGCCTGTTGGACCATTCTCCTGGGCCTTGTCTGGGGAGTGAGTGATGCCCCATATGATGTGGAGACTACAGTGCTGCAGCAGCATCCCATTTCTGGAAGGGTGGCTTGCTGGGCCTCCTTGTGGGTCATCCTCCATAACCCCCTAGCTTCCCACTCTTGTGAGTCCCCGATGTTCTTCCAGCAAGTCTCGTTTTTAAGACAGGCGGAATCTATTTCTGTTCCTTATAAAAACAAGCTCTGATTGATACACTAGGGTGTCACTAGTTATCTGGAGAGGTATCTCTACATTTATTTTAATTTTAGAAGAAATCGGGACACATCGTGGACCCAAAAGATGACACATTACCATTATGTGGATTTTTTTTGGACCCAGGTCTGAGCTAGGACTTTAGGCCTGTGTTCTGAGGGCGTCACTAACCCAAACTGAGTGAAGCGGGGGTGAGCAGGGGAAGGAGAGCCTGCCAGCCAGCCGCCACACGCTAATCTATATTCCATAAGAGCTCACATTGCATGTCAGTAAACAGCTTCACCAGTGGCAGGTCACAGGGCCCAACGATTTTATCTTGTTAAAATTGAGCCTAAACAAAACAGATAAGTGTCATATCATTTCCCTGAATTAATCCACGTACAGTTTATCTTCTGAGAGGTTTGCCATGGTGTCATTTGTGTTACTATAAGCATACGCTAGGTGGGTCACTCTTACTAATTTAATTTGCTTTCATATGTGTGTATGTAGGACCTCCCCTAAAACCAAATTATTTGGAATGTAACATCAAGGCACGTGATATATGTGGCAAACCAAGGTCTCAGGTTTGTGTGTGTGTGTGTGTGTGTGTGTGTGTGTGTGTTTCTAAAGAGGAAAAAAAAAAAGACATGTAGGGAGTTTATTTTTGATTAAATGCCTTAACCTTGCTTTGGTATTTATCTTCCTGTGGCAGCCCCCGATCCAGTCACAATGGGTAATTCCATTAGCATTATCTCTCAATTCAAGTGAGAGGGGCTTCAGCCAGGACAGCATAAAGGGCATAAAGGCCTATACTGTTCAGGAGACTTATTTCTTATTTCTTCAGCAAGTTTGTTCGTTTATTAGCAGCTTGTTTAAAGAGAGGTAAAGGGGAGCCAGTCAGATCATTAAAAGTGGGCATTTAACATGGGTTTTTGAAGGCAAACCCCAAAGCTTTTTAGGAAAAAAAAAAAAAAAACAAGTTAAATAAGTGAATAACGCCTTCACAGCTAGTATAACGGATGGCAATAGATAATATTTAAAGGCCTCATATTTATAAAGGAGGCTTTATCTTTGCGCTCTTAATGAGAAAAGTGATTTCGATCAAGCGTCAGGACTCCTAGGTGTATTCTAGCTGATCCACTAAGTGACCCTGTGACTCTATTTCTTTACCT
>NW_011895994.1:1603-3022 GCF_000151845.1 Pteropus vampyrus | reverse complement strand
GACCAAATCTTTTCGTCATTGACTTCCAGTCTCTTGTAAGAAAACTTCACCACGTCAATCACACACTTTCCCACCACCCACTTTTCTCACCCTGTGTCTTCCACATGTTGCCTTTCATCGTTTTCCCTCTGTCCCTGAATGTTCTAGATATTATACAGAATCTATGTCATCTTTTCTATGTATTCTGTCATTTTTCTCTGCATGGTCCTTCGGTCAAATGTTAGTGCTTTTGCTTGCTTCTGTGACCACTTTTTAGCTTTGGACAGAAATTCTTGAACTTCTTAGATGCTTCGATATAATCTTAGTCTTTAAGGAAGTTTCAAGTAGTTAATTCCCTAATACCTACATTTAATCATCGTGTCCTTTCCAGAAAGTGGAAAAGTGAATCACAAATTATTTTTACTTTTTTTCTTTATCAGCCATAAGTGTAGTCAAATCGATACCGTTATGTTACAGCCATTCACTCCAGTATGCTCTTGATTCTAGTTCTTATGGTCTCTTCAAAACTCTGAAATGTTTTATTACAATTTTGAAACTACAAGTTCTACGTAACTGCATATTCTCCCTTAAAGCTCTACAATTTCTTCTTTCTTTCTTGGAACTGCTGGTCAAATGTGTGTTTTTATGAAAATCCTACCTAGATTCATGCTCAAACTCTCCAATCTCTCCCTAGAGGACAGACAAATGGCCAACATTATATGAAAAGATGCTCAACATTGCTAACTGTTAGAGAAATGTAAATCAAAACTACAATGAAATACCATCTCACACCTGTTAGAATAGCTGTTATCAACAAGATGAGTAATAGCACGTGTTAGAGAGGATGTGGAGAAAAGGAACACTCACACACTGCTGGTGGGACTGAAAATTGGTGCAGCCACTAAGGAAAACAGTATGGAGGTTCCACAACAAACTAGGACTTGATCTACTATATGATCCAGCAATCCCTCTACTGGGTATTTACCGCAAAGATTTGAAAACCCATATCAGAAAAGATATTTGCATACCGATGTTCATATCATTATTTACGGTGGCCAGGATAGGGAAGCAACCGAAGTGTCCTACAGTAGATAACTGGATAAAGAAGCTGTGGTACATATATACCATGGAATATCAGCCGTAAGAAGAGACGAAATACTACCATTTGCGAAAACATGGATGGACCTCAAGATAATCATGCTAAGAGAAATAAGCCAGACAGAAAAAGTTGAAAACCACATGATATCACTTATATGTGGGATATAAACCTAAAAGCAACAAATGAACAGGACAAACAAACAGACTCATAGACATGAACGATAGACTAGTTACCAGAAGGTAGTGGGTGGGGGGAAGGAAGAGATAGACGGGGTAAAGGGGGTCAAATATGTGATGACAGAAAGAAATCTAACTATGAGAAGTGAACACACTGTAAATATA
>NW_011895994.1:0-448 GCF_000151845.1 Pteropus vampyrus | reverse complement strand
GCCAGACAGAAAAAGTTGAAAACCACATGATATCACTTATATGTGGGATATAAACCTAAAAGCAACAAATGAACAGGACAAACAAACAGACTCATGGACATGAACGATAGACTAGTTACCACAAAGTAGGGGGTGGGGGGAAGGAAGAGATAGACGAGGTAAAGGGGGTCAAATATGTGATGACAGAAAGAAATCTAACTATGAGAAGTGAACACACTGTAAATATATATACATATATGTGCCTTACTATTAAAGTGTACAGCTGAAAGTTATTGGATTTCATTAACCAATGTCACCATAAAAAATTAAAAAAAAAACTCTCCCAACTTAAGTGTAATTTCAGTATGCAATGTGTATTGTTTGTATACATTATTTTCTACTTCAACATGCTTTATACTGACATTATATAAATATTATAAATTTATATTTTCCTGTAGCACCAGAACAA
>NW_011895993.1:311-1949 GCF_000151845.1 Pteropus vampyrus | reverse complement strand
GTAGTGTGAATTCACTTAGATCTTTTGAATTTCCCACGGGTATGTTGAACTGGAAGTAGAGTCAGCTTTATCTTTTTCTAAGGCCATCATTATTCTGTGAACAGAGAAGTTTATAAGAGCTTGGTGATTTCCAGTAGTAAATTATATTTTGCCAAGTACCAAAATTCTTATTTCAGTGGAACCATCATCATTTGTTAGCATCACTGAGGTCACCAAATCAGTTAGATTTTGCATGAACTGTTAGTCATCTTAAAGTTGATACATTGAAAAATGCATGTAAGTTTTCAGAGTATTTTTGTGGGAAAAATTATAGACATAAAAATACTTGTATTTCCATTAAATATTTACCCGCCTCCTTATTTTCATTATCTCTATCACCAGTGGTTCCCAAGTTCGAGGTCAAAGTTCAGGTCCCAAAGATAATCGGTATCAATGAAGAAAAACTGAATATATCCGTATGTGGAATGTGAGTTAAATTGTTTTCGTCTGAAATTTCATATTTTGCCTCAATTTTGAGTGATTATTTAGCTAGATACACAATTGTAAAATGAAACCTCACGTGCCCATCACCTATTATAAAAATTATGATACTTGACAATGTTCTATTAATTCTTCTTGCTATAGTTTCTTTCTAATATTTTTAAACAGGACATAGGAAATCTTTAAATATTTTAAAATTTTTAAAATCTAGAACCTCCTTTTTCCCATATTGTTGGTTTATTATTATATAGTAATTGACCTATAAGAATAGGTCAATAAATTGTAAATGTTCTACTTGTTGCATTTGCCTGATTGCTTCCTCATGGCACATTGATTTAATTAATTTTAATCTCTCCTCTAACTAATTTTAAGAGTGTTTTGCATTTTGCATAGATCCTCTTGGTGCAGTAAAGGAACAAATTTTTAAACACTGAATTAATTTCTCTCTATTTTTAATTTCTTGAGAAATTTCCATACTGTTTTCCACAGCTACTGTCTCGTTTTACATTCACATTAATGGCATGCATGGGTTACAGTTTCTCCATATATTCACCAACACTTGGTTACCTTTTGCTTATCTTTACAATAGCCATCCTAACAGGTGTGAAGTGATAACCTATTGTGGTTTTGATTTGCATTTTTCTAGTAATTAGTGATGTTGAGCATCTTTTCATATACCTATTGGCATGTGCATGTCTTCTTTGGAGAAATGTCTATTTGAGTTATTTGCCCTTTTAAAAATTGGATTGTTTTTCACTTTGGATTATAGGAATTACTTATATATTTTGGATATTAACCCCTAATCAAATACATATTTTATAAATATCTTCTCCCATTCTGTAAATTATCTCTTTATTGCTGTGCATAAGCTTTTTAATTTGATACAGTCCCACTTTTCTATTTTTGCTTTTGTTGCCTGTGCTATTGGGTTATACCCAAGAAATTATTGCTAAGACCAATGTCATGAAGCTTTTCAGCTAGGGATTTTACATTTCAGGTCTTACGTTTTAGTCTTTAATCTATTTTGAGTTTATCTTTGTATATGGTGTAAAATTAGGATTTAATTTCACCCTTTTGCATGTGAATACCCAGTTTTGCCAACACTATTTCTTGAAGAGACTGCCCTTTCGTCACTGTGTATTCTTTGTACCCTTGTCA
>NW_011895993.1:0-261 GCF_000151845.1 Pteropus vampyrus | reverse complement strand
AGATCAATTGACTGTATATGCGTGAATTTATTTCTCATGTTTCTATTCTATTCTATTGGTCTAAATATTTGGCTTCATGCTAGTACCATACTGTTTTAATTACAGTAGCTTTGCAATATAGTTTGGAGTCAGGAGGTATGGTGCCTCCAGGTTTGGTCTTTCTCAGGATGCATTGTACAACATCAGATAGTTACTGGACTTTACATGGTGATCACTTCTTTGGGTATATAAATGTTGAACAACTATGGTATATACCTGAAA
>NW_011895992.1:2876-4240 GCF_000151845.1 Pteropus vampyrus | reverse complement strand
ACACGTGGGCGGCTTTCCTCTTTTCCACCCCCTGAGAAGGACAGCCTGTATTTCCTCTTGAACTCCAAGTGAGCCGTCAGTGTGTAGCTCCACAAGTAATACAGAATCTGAATCTTGGCAAATTAAACGATAGGTAAACATAGAAACAGGATACAGAATAAGTAAACACGAACAGGATACAGCTCCCTTGCGAAAAGAAAAAAAAAAATTAAGGCAATACTTAACAAATAATTACCCTTAATGAAGAACATTCATCGCTTTTTTTTTTACAAACATTTTTGTTTTAATACAAGAACACCGAAAAATTGTATCATTGCAAACATTTATTCATATTACTTTAGCATTTGAGTTTCTATGTTCTATTTAAATTACTTCAGTTTTAAAGGGCCCTTAGATAATTTCGTAACAACATTTCGAAGTAAGAAAAGGCTACATTAAGTGTCTCAATGGTAAATAGGGTCAGCTTTGCAGAGATATTTTTGTTGCTATGTTGGAGGAAAACGCTTGTTTAAATTATTAAGCAGTGACGTATTAGATAAAACAGTTCTTGCTTCTGATTTCTTAGAGCTCTTTTGTTTTCTTCGCCATTAATCTCATTCTGGGTTTGAAAGAGGGTTTGCTTCGCAGATAATGATGAGTGTGGTAATAATGAAAGAAAATGAATAGTAATTCTATAAATGCCTAGGGAAAAACTTTAATGATTCTTGTGCAACCACTATAGGTTTTTTTTAAAAGCTCTGAAAAGTCTGTACACCAGGTGTTCTTCATTTACACTGCAGGACTTGGAGCCTGTCTTTGACCAGGATTCCACCTGTCTCCTCTTGCCCATCGGGCTCATCAAGTTTCCTTTCCCAAAGGCGTAGGGTGCATTCCTCCGAGAGAGGATTCCTCAACTGGCTTTTCCCGGCTGCGTGGCTCCACGTGACGTCCCCTAGCACCTGTACGGACTCCAGCTCACAGCGCCCCCATCCCCTGCGCCAGGTACCGACCCGGCCTGGCTCCCCCTCCCCCAGGAGGTCACGATTCTGGTGCGAGCCTTGCCTGAGCCGGCAGGGGAGGGGCTGAGCACTGGCCACAGCAGCAGCTAGAGCCCTTGCAGCCTGATTATCACATGACTCGACGGCGGCAGTAGCCGTGGCAGCAGCCGCGCGGGCTCCGCGGGCTCGCCTGGTGGTCTCAGTTCCGCTCACGCAGGAGTCCAGCGCAGCGGGCGGGAAGGGATCTGCTGCAGCTGCGGCTCCCGGAGCGCGCAGCGTCTCCCCCTGTCCGGCCGACCTCCTCCATGCCTCCCCGTTGCGGAAGTGTAGCGGGGGGAGGCGGCGGCGGCACCGAGCACGGGAGGCCGGGGCTCGGCCCCCTGCAGC
>NW_011895992.1:0-1228 GCF_000151845.1 Pteropus vampyrus | reverse complement strand
TGGTTGGAAAGCTCTGTAAAGCACTGCAGTTACAGATAACATCACAGAGCTAGAATCTTTCCAAAAACTTGCATCAGCAGGTTTTATTTTTTTTTGGCTTTGAGATCACTGACAGCCTATTTGATCTGCTCAGAGAGAGCCCATGGGAAGCCACAGTCTGACCGAGACCTGACTGGTCAGGTACTTCCTTTCTCTCTCCACAAATTTAAATACCACCAAGTTGTCTCTGTGCTTCAGGGACCTGGAAGTTGATTCAGTTTTTAATGGGTTAGGAGCCCATTTTGACTTTTTTTCTTCTTGACCTGTTTGCCCAACCTTTCTCCTGTTGATGGTTAGTTGGATTTAGAGGTACAAGTGGACATGGTGTTTGAACTTGAAACTGTAGCAGTAGAGAATGCCAAAGAATGTGTAGTGTTCTGTATGTGAAAGGATCGTTTTCAGGTTTTTAATCAGTAATAAATTTCTTTGCTTGTACAGAAAGAATAAGTGATAATTATAGGTTAATTTTACTTAGGTTATAGCTATAACTATGCAATTTTTTTTTCTTTCCTAGTACCTTTCTTATAAAAGATTCCTGGACATGGATACCAACAAAAGCTACCTTGAGAGTTTCTGTTAAATGCATTACATAAGTTCTTTGTGTCTCACAAAGTTCAAAATTGTGAAATTTTGGATGAAATTACATTATTTAAATCCTGCAAACAGCCCATAAATATTTGGATTTGTTTTGGAATCTATAGGCTGTTTTGCCTCTCCGGTCATTGGCAGTAATTAGCAGTTACCAATAAATTGCATTACTTGCCTGTGCAGTGGTGTTGACAGAGCAACTAGTAGTTTTCTCTTACCTCAAAGCTCAGAAATTCCCTGGTCTTTCTTTTTTCCTTCTAATCTCTGACACAGCCACCCTTCTTACACTGCTTAGCAGAGCTCCTGTTTGGGTACTTCCTGTTTGACTTTTGCAACTGAAGAACCTCCAAGTTCTCTACTTCTTGTTGTGTAAGGATTAAAAAGAAATGTGTGTGTTAGGGGCTGTTTTATTTCACAGAGTTCTCCATAGCCCTTATTTGCAGATGACTCGAAAGTCCAAAGTAGTCTAAAATATTTCTCATACTTTTCTGGTAACCTGAAGAAGATATTAATTTTCCTATTTCAAAGCGGGTAGCTAAGCTCTCCTCCATTTTTCAAATTTAACATTTTAAGAAAGTTACCCCTTCTAGGGTGGAGTTCC
>NW_011895991.1:3702-4149 GCF_000151845.1 Pteropus vampyrus | reverse complement strand
ATTCTGTCCATCACACTATGTTACCTGGGGTAAATTTCTTAACCTCCTTAGGGATCACGTTCCTGTTCTAAAAAAAAAAAAAAAAAATAGGGCAAATAATAATAATACTTGATCTATTGAGCCATTGCGTGGATCAAATGAGATTATGATGAACACGTTGCCTAGAAAAGAAAGGTAGCTGCTAGTCTCATCACTATTGGTTAAGACATGAGCCCAGAGCTACTGTCGTGGACTAGGTGACATAGGGTCCTTGAAGTCTGTAGGGGACGAGTGTGGGGTTGCTGGTCTCTACTCAGGACTGAAGTATATGACAGGTGCCCTATTTTGCAAGTAGGCAAAGCAATGTCAAGTATGGTCCAGCCACTTGGACCTAGAGAATTGGGACTTGAGAAAAACAGGGCTTTACAGCTCTACTGAGACCATTTCCTCTTGTGCCTAAAAGCTTCC
>NW_011895991.1:0-2187 GCF_000151845.1 Pteropus vampyrus | reverse complement strand
TAACTCAGAGTCAGTATTTGTAAAACACTTAAAACGGTGTCTAGCACGTATTAAGTCCTCAATAACCTTATTCTTTAATATCATCACACAGAAAAAATACGTAAATAAGTCAGAAAGCAGAATTTATCCACGATCCTCTCCCTTTTCTCCTCCCACCTAATTGAAAGCTGATGTTTCCAAACCTTTTTTATTCATAAACAATCACAAGTCAATGATATTACACATAGTCTGCAATTTCGTTTTACCTAAGATTTTCATCAGCAATTTATTGTTTGGAATTGGAACCTGTAAAATCATGTAAATCTTGAATGATTGTGGAAAAGCTAAGCAACAAAGTGCCTCCATTTTGGGGTTGCACAGGCATTAATTATGTGAGCAGCTGAAAGCCACCTGGGCCAGAGAGGCCTAAAAAGTCCTTCTGACTCCTGTAAAGCCACGATAACAAATGTTTGTCCCACACGCGGTCCTGCTCTGGCCCCGATTCTGTCAGCACATAGGAGAATGGCGTTTTGTCAGGAAACACTGCATTCCTCGTGTCGAGGAAGAAAAATAACCGTGTGGAAATTCCTGCTCACCTCCGTGGCAAATTTCCAGTTTTCCGATTGTGAAGCCGCAGAATATTGTTTTTAGCTGGTACGCCCAGAACTGAAAAGAGAGCTGTGTGAAAAAAACAATTATGTTCAATTAAGGGAACATTTCGATCAAGTCCCTACCGTGTACCAGGCACTGGGCTGATCAGTCGGAGGAAAATAAAGTCAAGGAAGACATCACCTTGGGCCCCTGGGTCCCCCAGCCTAGCAGGACACAGAAATGCACAGGGCATGACAAATGACAGGCCAAACAGATGTTAAGCCCAGGGACATAGAGCTGCGCCAGAAGCGGCATTTAATTCTGACTGGGCTGTGTAAAAGTGGGGACGCTGGCGTTCTGCCTCTAGTGATTTCTGGGGGCACACGGGTGGGGGAAGGCACCTGCTCCGTGTCAGATGAAAGCATGGCACCACATGGATGTCAAAGACGGGGCACAGCAAGAAGAATCGCTGAGTCCAGGCTGGCAAGACATGGAGTCACCAACCAAGGAAAGTGACCCCGTCACAGGAGCTTTGCTTCTCGCCCAAGCGAACTGAGTGTATGTCCATGGGGTGGGGGTGGAGGTGGGGGTGGGGGCAGGTGGAAGTGCCCTGAAACATGATACTCTGACAAAAACGACTCTTTCCTCTCTCTCCATTTTGGGTAGAGAGCTAATTGCTTAAACTAATAATATCTGGCATTTATAGAAGTGCTTCTTACCCTTCAAGAAAGTTTTAGGGTCATCAGAATGATTTGTACTCAGACTGACCTTATGGGAAAGGTAGGGAGGGTGACACTAAGCCCAGTGAGGTCAGTGGGGACCGAGGCGGTGGTGTGAGCGAATAAGGCCACGCGGGAGCAGAATCGTGATCTCCCTAATTTCTGTCTTAGTACTTCATCTCAGCTTTCTGGGTTTCTTTCTTTATTTTTTTTTTCTTATTTTAATGGGCAAGAGTCTTTAAGTTGCAAGGCACGCTGGCACCATTTACATTTTAAGAGGCTTAAATTTTTAATTTTCTTTTCCATTTCATTGGAACATTTTAGAAAGTCGCGCTGCTTTTATTACACCACATTCTGAACATATCCTCCCACTTTGATCCTCACCCCTGCAGAGCCTGGGCAGGGCTGGACTTTTAGGGACTCGGTAAAGATAATGAGCGGCCCAAGTTGAGAATGTTCGATCAAGCAGAAGCAGGCCAGAGCCCTCACCTTGTGAGACTCCAGAGGATGGATTTGGATTACTGGATTCCAGCAGCCCCAGTGCTCACAGTTTACCTAACGTGCCCTCTGTGGCTTAAGATAGTTTCTAGCTTCTGTCCCGCAAACATTATCAAAGGGCAGTGTCGTCCCCTGGCCTCAGACTGCTGAACTGCATTAGCCGATGTCACCACATTGCATGGCTGACACTGATGATATCTATCTGCCGCATTTCCATCCAAGTGTCTCCTCATTAGGGTTCAGGAGGAACAGTTAGTGGCTCCATTAGAATTTCCTGACTTATTTTGGTTTCACCCTTAAGGAACAGCTTAATTGGCTTGTTTCTCTTGAGACCAAACATTTTCCAGTGGCGGGAGCAGAGAAAATTAATAGCTTCTGGAAGATAGAACACTTGGGCTGG
>NW_011895990.1:2475-3343 GCF_000151845.1 Pteropus vampyrus | reverse complement strand
TAAGAAATATCATCAGTTTGCTGACTTATTTATTAGTTATTAAAATGCTTAGCACCGTGGAGAGTAGTATAATCTTATTAATGGTAAACATTAGTGTAGACAGATAGCTATATATTATTTTGAAATACATTTTTGTAAATATTTCTAGACCTTGTAAGTAATTAAACATTTGCATTTAAAAATTAGTTCCCACTCGTTTAAATAAGGGCAAAGAGAAAACATGAAAAGACTAATCATGGTATTCTTATATCTTTCCCGCCACTTTGTTTAAATTACCTTTGCAAAGCTACCCGTGGTTGTGTCATTTTCGACAGAATAACATTGATATTCCAGGTCCGTAAAGCGATCTCACATTATCGCAGTTGATCCTCCTAAGAGCTTGGTGCAGTAGACTGAGTAATTGTTATTGGTATTCGACAATAGGGCTAGAGGACGAAAGACTTGCCCAGAGCCTCGAGAGCCGTGACTGGCGTCCAGGCCTCCCGCTGCTCGGTGGAGCTGTCGGCCACACCAGCTCGCTGCCCGGCACTGGTCCTAGAACGCCCGCTGTGCTGCAGATCCTTGTCCGACACGCGGTATGGCCAGTCTTTTCAATTCTATTCATTCTGGTGTGCGGAGAGTGGACAAAAAACCACATGACGTTGTGGTTTTTTTCCTTTGCATTTTCCCAATGATGAACGATTTTCAGCAATTTTTGTATGCGTATTTGCGATCTGTCTAAATTCTTTGATGGTTTCTCTATTCAAATTTTTTGCCCGTTTTTCTCAGGCTGTTTGTCTTGTTGCATCGTTAGAGTTTTTTCTGGATGGTAGATACAAATCATTAGATATTTTGCAAATTTTTTTTTTTTTTTTTTTTTTTTGATGTT
>NW_011895990.1:0-460 GCF_000151845.1 Pteropus vampyrus | reverse complement strand
AGGAGCAGTATTCCCTACAACACTTAAAGTTCTCTTATGAAAGACGAAAGCCACCATGTTTTCCAGACAGACAAGTTAACGCCTACTTTACAATCGTTAGGCCCCCTCAAACGGGACCTCCACCAGCCGAGGGCACAGGTGACAGTGATAGTGTGTTCACTGTGGCCAGCTGGCAGGCCTTAGAGCCCCCAGTTCAGCTTAACAACGGAGTCTAGTTTCTGTCGTCACAGAGGGAGCCCAGAGGCAGTGTCCCCCAGTCTGCACTGTATTCATGCTCTACCGCAGAGGGAAGTGACAGCTGAGGACAGAGGGGTGGGGAAGATTTCTGGGGTGGAAGGTGTTTTCGTTTCTGGTACAGGCCCCACCCTTCGCCGTTCCCAGAGACTTCTTAGTTAGGTTAAGAACAACAATCGAAGTTCGAATCCTCTGCTGAGGGATGGCGGGCCCAGGCTCAGTTAAA
>NW_011895989.1:2190-3771 GCF_000151845.1 Pteropus vampyrus | reverse complement strand
AAAAAAAAAAAAAAGAGGGAGATAAAAAAATGGCGTAGATGATAGAGGCTCTGTTCATCCCTCTGACGACCAAATCAAGGTTGCGACAGAAGCAAGGAGTAGCAGCAAGGAAAAATCACCTGGGATCTAGATGAATAAGCCATACAACTCTGTAGAAATCCAAGAAAGCACCCAACAACAACAGAAGGTAGGACAAGGCGAGGACATGGGGCTGCCCGGTCCCAAGCAGCTGAGTGAGACGGAGGCTGTGGCAGCAGCAGATGCCTCTTAAAGGGGCCACTTCCACGAGCAGATTTTCATGGTAAGGAACCTGCTCACTCCGAGCACCAGTGCCAATTCGGCAGCGCACAGGGGGCTCCAGGGACTTACAAGGAGACATTGTCCGAGTGAGGGCTTAGGTGAGACTCACTTTGTACAGAAGTGCCAGAGGTATCCATTGTTCCCTGTTGAGCCCTGCCCACTACCAGTGCACCGGACATAGCACCGCTAGAGCTGTGACGTCATCAAACTGGAAAACGAAGGTCGCTCTGCCCAGAGGATTCCCTAAAACCCTGCCTACCGCAACTCAGACCCCACCCAAGCCACATCCAGATGTATCCTCAGTGAGTCAGATGCTCCTTGCTGAGACTCACACTGGTGGACGCAGCTGGCCTCAGTTTCTGGTGTGGCCTTTTGAGGAAACTATAAGCACAGCATCTGTGGATTGCTTGCTAAATTTTAACAGGTGGCCCCAGAGAGGTAGAGGCTCAGGCTAAGTTTGGCCTGCAGCTCATCCCCTCTCAGGACTATGCCACTGGACACCTACATCACAGATCCACACTGATAAGACTGGGAGATTTAAGAGCTTTGCTTAGTCCATAGAAACAGACACGAAAATGCAGCCAAAATGGGAAGACAAAGAAGCAGAAACCATATGACAGAACAAAACAAAGATCTAGATATAATGGAGTCAAGTAATCTAACAGATGCATAGTTCAAAACACTAGTTATAAAGATACTCAATGAACTTTTGGAAAGTGTAGAGAACTCCAACAAAGAGATAAAAATGGAAATGGAAATGGAAATTATAAAAGGGAACCAGTCTGAAATGGAGAACACATTATCTGAGATGAGAAGTATATTGAGTGGAATAAACAAAGTAATAAATAAAGTGAATAAAGAAGAGGATCAAATGCCCTATCTAGAGGACAGGAAAGCCAATCAGGACACTCAATCAGAATGGCAAGAAAAAAGATGCCAAGACTATAAAAATAATTTAAGGAGGATATGGGACACTATTAAGGCTCTAAATATTCATCTGATTGGTATAACAGAAGAAAATCAAGGTGTTGAACAGCTGTTTGAAGAAATAATGATGGAAAACTTCCCCAAACTGGTGAAGGAAATGGACATATAACCCCAGGAGGCTCAGAGAATTCCAAAAATCAGGGACCCAAGGAGGCCCACACCAAGACACATCATAATTAAAATTCTAAAGGTTAAATACAAAGAAAGAATATTAAAAGCAGCAAGAAAAAAAGAAATAATTACTTATAAGAGAACACCCATAAGATTGCCAGCTGATTTCTCAAAAGAAACTAT
>NW_011895989.1:0-2140 GCF_000151845.1 Pteropus vampyrus | reverse complement strand
ATAAAGAAGAGGATCAAATGCCCTATCTAGAGGACAGGAAAGCCAATCAGGACACTCAATCAGAATGGCAAGAAAAAAGATGCCAAGACTATAAAAATAATTTAAGGAGGATATGGGACACTATTAAGGCTCTAAATATTCATCTGATTGGTATAACAGAAGAAAATCAAGGTGTTGAACAGCTGTTTGAAGAAATAATGATGGAAAACTTCCCCA
Organism: Pteropus vampyrus; assembly: GCF_000151845.1. Taxonomy (NCBI): domain Eukaryota; kingdom Metazoa; phylum Chordata; class Mammalia; order Chiroptera; family Pteropodidae; genus Pteropus; species Pteropus vampyrus. Next base: position 1,924 of record NW_011895989.1, on the reverse strand, counting down.
AACTGGTGAAGGAAATGGACATATAACCCCAGGAGGCTCAGAGAATTCCAAAAATCAGGGACCCAAGGAGGCCCACACCAAGACACATCATAATTAAAATTCTAAAGGTTAAATACAAAGAAAGAATATTAAAAGCAGCAAGAAAAAAAGAAATAATTACTTATAAGGGAACACCCATAAGATTGCCAGCTGATTTCTCAAAAGAAACTATGCAGCACAGAAGGGCTTGGCAAAAATATTCGACAGGATGAAGACCCAGGATCTACAGCCAAGAATAATTTATCCAGCAAAGCTATCATTTAGAGTTGAAGGACAGATAAAGAGCTCCCTAGACAAAAATAAGCTAAAAGAATTTATCACCACTAAGCCAGTATTACAGGAAATGTTGGAGGGACTTATTTAAGAAGAAAAAACATGTATCAAAAACAGGAATAAAGAATGGTAACAACTACATTCCTATCAATAAGTACCTTAAATGGAAAAGAATTAAGTATTCCAACAAAAAGATAAAGTGGCTGCGAGGATAAGAAGACAAGACCCCTACATATGAAAAGGAAGGAGATGGAAAAAGATATTACTTTGATGAACCTAGAAGGTATTTAAGTCAGACAGAGAAAGATAAACACTATATGATTTCACTTATATGTGGAATGTAAGGAATAAAAAGAACTAATCAAAAACAGATTCATAAATATAGTGGACAATTTGTTGATGGACAGAAGGGAGGGAGGGTTGGGAGACTGGGAGAATGGGGTGAAAGTTAAAAAGTACAAATTAGTAGTTGGTCGATGGTCATGGGGATGGGGAGCATGGCATAGGGAATGCAATTAGCATTAATACATTGGCTAGGTGGAGGGTCAGGGGAGGGAGGGAGCAATTGGAGGGATCATTTTACTAACTATATAGATGTCTAACCAATGTACTGTATACTTGAAACTAATTAAAATTAAAAAAATAAAGAAAATACAAATCAAAAGCACAATGAGATACTTCCTTTCACCCAATAGAATGGTTATAATCAAATAGAGAGGCAGTAATAAATGCTGACAAGGATGTAGAGAATTCGGAACCACTATGTATTGCAGGTGGGAATGTAAAATGGTATAGCCACTTTGGAAAACAGTTTAACAATTTCTCAAAAGATTAAACATAAAGTTGTTATACGGCCCAATAATTCTACTCCTAGGTATCTATGCAAGAAAAATGAAAGTACATGTCCACATAAGGATTTGTATAAGAATGCTCATAATACCATTATTCATAGTAACTAAAAACTAGAACAACCTATATATCCATTAACTGGTGAATGTGTAAACAAAAATGGGATATATTGTGTTGAATTTCAAAATTATTATGCTAAGTGAAAAAAGTCAGACACAAAAGACTGTATGATTCCATTTATGTGAAATGTCCAGAAAAAGCCAATCCATAGAGACAAAATGTGTTTTAGTGGTTGCCTAGGGCTGGCCATGGGAATAGGCAGTGACTATACATGGGCATGAGGTTTCTTTTCAGGATGATGGAAATATTCTAAAATTATATTCTGGTGATAGTTACACAACTCTGTAAATATACTAAAATAATAGGTGACTTCTATGGAATGTAAGTTATATATCAATAAAGTTGTTAAAAACACATTTGAAAAATAGAATGTAATTAAATAAGTAAAAAGAAAACTAATGAGATTTCCTGGGCCTCTCTTTGAAGGTCACCTACGCTGCAAGTGGTTATGACATACACAGGAGATTCAAATACTGTGCTTTAGAAAACATCAACCTGGTTACCCAGAGAGAAAAGATCAAGAACTGGTTAGTGGCAGAATGGTGACACTTAAACACAATAAGTATATCTCTTTTATATTCTTGATGTGCCAAGCACTGTGGTAAGTTCTATATGCCTTATCATTCAGTCATTCATTCAAAAA
>NW_011895988.1:2948-3710 GCF_000151845.1 Pteropus vampyrus | reverse complement strand
CAGCCAGGGCAGAAAGCCCAGGATGCGGGAGAGTCAGCACAGTCGCAGAGGGAGCCCCGCCTTCCTTCGCCCAGGGCCGCTGTGAGCACCACGCTTGGATCAGCTGCATCCGGCACTGTCACCGTGGGCTGAGAGAGCCATCCAGAAACTCTGCCGCAGCTCTCAGGGCTTGTGAGGCTTTCCAGACACCTGGAGGGCCATGCACTCGCAGGACGAGTACTCACCGAGACTCAGTTCTGGGCCGTGTACTACGTTCAGCACTGGGGGTGGGTCGTTGTGGCATAGAACACGTCTCGGCTCCTATTCTTTGTTGAACGAGCACGTATGAGCCGCCCGTGTGTTAAGCACTATCGCTGAAAAAGACGGCAAAATCTCTGTCCTTATGAAGCTTGCATTCCTGTTTTCGAGAATCGTACTACACAAACGGGTAACCTGTATTCCGTAAGAAAACAAAACTTGCCACAGACCATAGAGCAGAGGAGGGGCGTCCGGGGCAGGCGGTGTTGGGCTTTGAAGTGCGGGGCGCCTCGGAGGCGGTGGCAGGCCTCCGACACAGCCTGGCAGCGGTAGCCGGTGCAGAGTCCCTGGTTCGGGGTGGGGAGGGGGCGTGGAGGCTCAGGGATGAACTGAGCAAGACAGAGGGTGGTGGCAGATGAATGACCAGAGTGACAGGGAAGCAGATTTTGTGGCTTCGCGTCAGCCGTTGTCCAGGCTTTGTCTTTATACCCCAAAGCCTCCTTTTCTCATTAAAGTCAAACACTG
>NW_011895988.1:0-1091 GCF_000151845.1 Pteropus vampyrus | reverse complement strand
CATTTGCTCGTTTCCATGGTCCAAATACCCCCACCGCTGGCGGCGCATGCCACCACCGCGACGTCACCGAATGCCGCTCTGAGAAGCGTGTGCGGTTACACAGACGTCCCACTGCACACACGCATGACCCCGAGAGCAGGGACACGCGCACAGGGCAGTGAGACACGTGGACATGATGAGAGCTGAGTTGTCGCTGCTTTGCTTTTAATGTAACTGACTGTGAGTTTATATAATTTGATTTTTAATGTCTGTGTTTAGTAACCGGTTTTCGGAATTCCTGGAAATCCAGTGGTGGGCTCTCACAGGCTCAGGTCCGCCAGCGAGGCATGGCGTCCGCGAGGGAGGAGGGGGAGCCGCTGCGGGCTTGCAGATTGAACATTTCAACTCAGGAGAGTGTAACAGCAGGCACGTTTTCACGCCCGCTTGTGCGTGAGAATTAGAGATCTGTTACTCAGCTCGTCCCCGTGCTATTTCTAGATTCATTAAGGAAAAAGGCCTCTTTGAAAGCTTTTTTTTTTATCTACTTTTGCTACCCCTTCCTTCCCTTTCTTGCTGCTAACATTCCTAGATTGAAAACAAAAATAATATTGCTTTTCAGCACAAAATGCCCAACGAAAGGCAAAATAAAGCCAGAGTCAGTTGGATGTTCTCTGTTTAATGCCCGGTTGACGTTGAGCCTCCAGGTAGTAAACGGAATGCAAGGGTTTGGAGCCGCCCTTCAGGAGCCGCTTCAGCCCCAGCCCTCGGTCGCAGGTGGGAGATGGGGTCCTCATGTGCGGGCATCTGCCTAGCGTTGCCATCCTGGGAAGGGACCGAGAGACAATGACAGCTCTGGGGCCTGATGATGAAGGCCAGGCCTCTCTCTGCTTCACCCCAAAGCCGAGCTCCCGGGCCGTCTTTGTTGGGGCGGGGGGTCAGTCCTTGCATCTGCCTCGTCGTGAAGGGATGGACAGCCCATCATGCCGGCATCCGAGCCCGTCCCGTGAGCTCCCCCTTGGGTGCACCCAGTGAAGCGCTGCTCCAGCTCATGGCGACGACGTGGCCGTCCTGCCGGCCGGAGCTGTCTGATGGTGCGACAGCCAGCCCAGACG
>NW_011895987.1:2840-4305 GCF_000151845.1 Pteropus vampyrus | reverse complement strand
TCTCCAAGACAGTCGGGTATGAGCGGCGTGATAAAACAGCGCAGGACGAGCACACTAGGACAGGCACACGCGGCGTCAGGGAAAGGGAAGGAGAGCGGGGAAAGGGTCCCTACCGAAGAGATGTCCCATCAGATCACGAACAGCAAACGCCGAGCTGAGACAGTCTGAAGTAGTGCCGGGACATGTATCCCCCCCGCCCCGATGTCACCGCATTCAGAATTATCTGTCATCGGATGGAGAAGTGGTTCGAAAGAGGAAGGAGCCATGAAAAAGGGAAACAAACTCTCCGCCTTCGCGCACACCTGACGTAGGCCCCATGACGCGAACCCACGTGGCTGACGCGCCAGGCGCAGAGCGAGGCCCCCAAGCCGCGGGGCCTGCATTCGGACTCCAGTTCTGCCCCTTAAAAGCTGTGTGACGCTGAGCGATTACTTAACTTCTCTGTGCCTCCGTTTCTTCATCTGTAAAATGGAGCTAAAAGTAACAGCTTCCTTGCCGATATGTAGAAAACGCTCATTTAAGTTCAATTATCCATGCGACTTTGGGTGGAATCCCAATGCAAATCGCTCTTCAGTGGGATCTTCTTTCCTTGACCTAAAATCGTGCAATTTTAAGATAAATGAGACTGGCATCCTTTTAGCTGGGCACAGACGCCCCCGGTAGTGAGAGCATACAGGCACCGCTCGCGTTCGTGAGCATTGATCAAGACCTTTCCACGCAATACTCCTGGAGGAACGGGTTTTGGTCCCGTGTCACAGAAGGGAAGTGGAGGCACCAAGATGTTATGCAACCCGCCTCCACAGCCAGAGAGGAACGGGGCCAAGACGTGAACGCCCACCTGTCCAGAGCCCACCCCCTCCACCTCCGAGCCGCCCCGACTGCACACTGGACACGTCTATTCTGAGAAGGCGCTGAGTCACCTGGAGCACCGTGATTTAATCGGAGGAGAGCGCTTTGCAGAGCTTTCCAAATAGGGGAGGTCCACAAGCGAGAGCAGTGATTCACACAAATAGTTCAGCCACATGCATTCCCTGGAGCCACACAGGTTGACAGTCGGGGACAGGAATCACGTGTCGCCGGGGACTGAGGGCCAACCTTCTCGCTCTGGGGATGACGCTCGGAGGCCCAGAGACAGCAGAGGCTGAGACCCCACGGGGTGCCCTTGCGGCTGATGCAGGGTCCAGCTGGAGCTTGGCCTCCCAAGAGAACAGAAGAAAAGCAAAGTTCCTGAGCTGGGACCTCAGAGAGGCTCGCGTCGCCTGGAGAAGGGCTGCGATGGGGGTGGGAAGGACTGAACTGGGAGATTCTTGCTGTTGGCTCGGGGCTCCCCTGCATCCCATGACGCCCCAAAGCAGAGGGCGAGGGGAGCAGAAAGCAGAACAGTGCTCTCTGCCCTGCACTCTGCAATGTATTGAATTTAAACTGTCAAATGCTTCGGCCTTTCTGCACAAAATAAATCCTCTGC
>NW_011895987.1:0-502 GCF_000151845.1 Pteropus vampyrus | reverse complement strand
TGGAGTGTTAACTCCCGTGGCCAGGAAGAGGTAGAGAGACCCAGGAGGTATTGCTGTGGCCAGCAGGTGACCGCTGGGTGGACCAGAGGGGAGGGTGCAAGGGGCCCGCAGCATCCAGCCTCGCGGGGGGCTGTGGCTCATCGTTCCAGGGTCTGCTCTCCCACGGGGCTCTGAGCTCCCGCACGGCAGGGCCCCCCGACTCTCCGCGCCCTGCCAGACCCTCCCCACCCCACCCACTCCCGTGCCGTCTCTGCGGGGAATTGCACCTTGCCTAGCACCGGCTGCCACCGGGGGACGGCTCTCCCGTACCCCAGCAATGACCAAAGCGCCCTGATGACACTTCAGACGACACTGACCGGGCTGGGAGAGGACCTGGCTTTTCAAACCCGGGCTGCGGCGCACTAAATCGCCAGCCTGACCACGCGGGCAGAGGAGCGACTTCGCTCCCTCGGGTCTGCCCTGGGCCCTGTTCCTAAGACTCCTGTTGCGCCCTGTTCCCATT
>NW_011895986.1:0-6294 GCF_000151845.1 Pteropus vampyrus | reverse complement strand
TGTTTTGTTTGTTTCTTTATTTTGTTCTTTAGATTCCACATGTAAGTGAAATCATATGATATTTGTCTTTCTCTGTCTGACATATTTCACTTAGCCCTTATATCCATTTCTTTTTCGTTTTTGTTTTGTTTTGTTTTGTGATAAGAACACTTAACACGAGGTTGAGTCTCCTAACAATTTTTTAAGTGCACAACAAAGTACGTAGGCTCTATGCTGTACAGCAGATCTCTAGAACTAAGTTATCTTACATAACTGAAACTTTACACCGATTGAACAACTCCTCACATCTCTCCCTACCCTCAGTTCCTGGTAACCACTGTTCTAGTCTCTGCTTCTATGATTTTGACTATTATAAGTACTTCATGTAAGTAGAATCATGCAATATTTCTCCTCCGGACTCGCCCATTTCATTTAGCATAATGTACTGCAAGTCTCTCCACTTTGTTGCAAATACCAGAATTTCCTTCTTTTTTGAGGTGGAATAATATTCCATTGTATGTATATATCACATTTTCTTTATATGTTGACAGACATTTGGGTTATTTCCATAACTTGGCAATTGTGAATAGTGCTGCAATAAACATGGCAGCACAGATATCTCTTCGAGATCCTCATGTCAATTCTTTTCGGTATATACCCAGTAGTGAGATTGATGGCTCATAGAGTAGTTCTATTTTTAATTTTTGGCTGTTTTCTATAGTGGCTGCACCATTTTACAATCCCATTAACAGTGCAGAGGGTTTCAATTTCTCTATATTTTCATCAACATTTATTATTTTTTTCTGTTTTTGCTTGTTTTGTCTGTGAAAGGCAATGTCAGAGAATGAGAAGATAAACCAAAGACTGGGAGAAAATATTTGCAAAAGACAGATATGATAAAGGACTATTATTCAAAATATACACAGAACTCTTAAAACTCAACCATAAGAAAACAACCCAATTAAAAAATGAACCAAAGACCTTAACAGATACCTCACAAAAGACATATAGATGGTGAATAAACACATAAAAAGATGATCCACCTCATTGTCATCAGAAAAATACAATTTAAAACAACATGGAGATACCACTAGAAACCTATTAAAATGACCAGAATCCAGAACACTGGCAATACCAGATGCCAACAAGCATGTGCAACAGAAATGCTCATTCATTACTAGTGGGAATGTAAAATGGTACAGTAAATTTAGAAAATAGTTTGTGCTGGCTTCTAACAAAATTAACCATACTCTTACTATGTGATACAGCAATTGTGCTCCTTGGTACTTACTCAAAAGAGTTGAAAACTATGTATGCATATGTTAATGGCAGCTTTATTCATAACTGCCAAAACTGGGAAGCAACCAAGATATCCTCAGTAGGTGAATGGATGACTAAATGGTGGTCCATCCAGACAGTGATTATTATTCAGCACTAACAAGAAATGAGCTATGAAGCCATGAAAAGGCATGGAGAAACCCTAAGTATTTATTACTAAGTGAAAGAAGGCAATCTGAGAAGGCTACATACTGTATGATTACAACTATATGGCATGTGGAAAAGACAAAACTATGGAGACAGTTAAAAATCAGTTGTTGCCAGGGGTTAGGGAAGGGGATGAAGGGCAGGGATGAATAGGTGGAGCACAGAGGATTTTTAAGTCAGTGAATACCATATGACTGATATATGTCATCATAAATTTGTCTAAAATAGAATGTACAACACCAAAAGTGATCCCTAGTGTAAACTATGGGTGACTGTGCTGTGTCAATGTAGGCTCATCAATTGTAACAAATATACCACTCTAGTGAGGGATGTTAATGGGGAAAGCTATGCATGTGGGGTAGGGAGCATATGGGAAATCTCTCTACTTTCCCCTGCAATTTTGCTGTGAATCTAAAACTTCTCTAAAAAATAATGTCTATAAACTTTTTAATGTATATAAACTTTTACTGAGAAAGAAGTATGAGTGTAAGGGAAGGACAAACACAAAATATATGTAGATTTTAGATACCAATGTATAACATATGAACATTAACATAATTAGATTTCAAAATTGTTTCTTGCATTTTACATTTTAATTACTTCATTTCCATTCAGTTGTAGTTATTTTTACCACATTCAAATTATTTTATTTAATAAATCTGTGGCTAATCAAGTTTACAGTGGGTGAAATATTTGAATATTTTTGCTACTGAACAAACCAGAAGTAACCTCAACTGTAACATTTATTAGATTTTGCTTTTAGAATCCTTATTTAGCATATCTGGAATTGCATGTCCCAGAAAAAAATTACTGTGAAACCCGATTTATCAAAGTAATAACTGACTTCAGTTTTAAATTCCTACATCAGTGAAATAAAGAGTTTCTAAAATATTAGTACACTTGGAGGAGGAAAAAGCAACCTATCTGATTGTATTGCCTACTATCTCTGAAATCAATGGCTTATATTCTTCAAAGTATAGATAGCTTGCTTTTTAAGCAAAACACATATGCAGATCTCAAGGCATGACGAATAAGAAGAGGTATGAGTTTAAAAATATATATAAAGATGTCTGAAGATACTAGGAACCCTGGATAGAGGGACAGAAGAGGAGACAAAGATCCTGGCAGAAGCTAAGGATGAAATAGGTATAGAGAATCTCAACATGGAATAAGGAAGGCTATCTTAAGAACCTGGATGCCTCATATCCAATGTTATAATCTTATGCTATAGAGATGTGACATAACTTTAAGGACTAACTCTTTGAAATGGGCCATACAATTCCCTAGGTATCTTTTCCAATTACACAGCCACACTGGAAGCCACAGTTTCTAGAGAGTGTTGCTGCAGGAAAGAGAAGAGCTACCTGAACCACAATAGTCTTTGCTTGAGCAAAACTTAAGCTTTCATTGTGTTAAACCACTGTGGTTTCAGGACATATTTGTTAATGCAGCATAACCTGCCTTACTTGATTAATGCTGTAAATATATTGGGTAATGGTGGGATTAAAGATATCTACTGAAGATAATTCAAGTAGAATTTTAGATTTTGACTGAGGTACTCTTGAGATAGCAAAATCATCCATAAACTGAACTCAGGAGAATTGGTACCTTGCCATCCAAAGTGACAAAGAGAAATGTAAGCCATTTTAGATGTTGGCTGAAATACTCCTGAGATAACAAAATCATCCATAAACTGAACTCAGTGGAACTGGTACCTTGGCATCTAAGGTGACAAGGAGAAATGCAAGCCATTTTAATCACCCCTAGAATGATGTAGACAGATACTAGCTTCCTATATGATCTAGCTGGTATTTAAACATGAGTAACCTCAGTGACTGGATTTTAAGAATAATAGCCTATATTTATTGAGGTATTTTAGCATGTTAGTTACTGTGTTAAATATCGAATATTTGTCATTTATCGTTCAATTTAATGCTCACAAAGCATTCTAGGATTGCTGTTATTATTATCTCCACTTTAAAATTTAAGAAAGTGAAACTTAAAAGAGATGTTAGTTAACCTGTCCCAAAAAGGTGGAGCAGAAACTTGAACCCAGATCCTTTGAAGTTAAAGCAAAAACTCCTAATTACTGTACATACTGCCTCTCTAGTACATAAAGGTACACCAAGTAAGTTAAACCTAGGATCTTCAGATATATTTCTAATAAACCACTGATCTTGGATACTAATGTACAGATCAGGAGTCCCCAACCCCTGGGCTACAGGTTGGGACCGGTCTGTGGCCTGTTAGGAATCAGGCAGCACAGCAGGAGCGGAGCAGCAGGCAAGCGAGCCAAGCTTCATCTGTATTTGCAGCCACTCCCCAGCGCTAGCATCACCACCTCAGCTCCACCTCAGATCATCAGGCATTAGATTCTCATAGGAGCACCGGTCTCTGGTGCCAAAAAGGTTGGGACTGCTGGTATAGATGTTTGCGGTACTATCTCTTTACATTCCATTAATCTGTATAAAAGTTCTCTTAAATCATCTTATTAATAGTGAGTAGAGGTGATAACCACTTAATTTTTAAGTCTTACCACTAGGCAGTTAAAATAATAATATCTATTTTTTCCAAATTCTCATTCTCCTCCATAAAATTTTCCATTTCTGCCATTGCTTTCTGAATAAACTTCAGACTCCCTCACTATGGTATTCAGCTGTGGCTGTGGTCTATTGCCTGACTATATCTGATCTCATTTCCCTCCCATTCTTTCTTTACTTGCTACATTCTAATTACCTTTTTTTTTCTAATTATTAAACACTCTCAGCTCATTTTCCACTCAGGTCCTTTATAGTTGCTGTTCCCGTTGCCTGGCGAACATCATTTTCCTGGGTTTTCAAACGGCTGGATCGTTCTCAATATTTAGGTTTCAGACATATTTTCTTTCTCTCTAAATTCTTTGAATCACTATATCTTACTAGTTCCTCATTGACTGAGTTGAAAAATGTTTGACACATACTTATTTTATATTTGTATTAAAGTTATAATTTTATAATTAAAAACATATTTTAACAAAAGCCCTCACTGTGTGTTGGGCCCTATTTTAAGTATTTTACATTTATTAACAGATTTAATCATTTTAAAAATATAACGTGATAGTTACTATAATTTCCATTTTACAGATAAGGAAACCGAGACCAGACAAATTAAATAATTTGTCCATGCTCAAACCAGCTTTCAGTGACAGAACCAGGATTTCAACCCAGGCGATCCAGCTCTGTACTTTTCTTTTTGACTTCTATACCTAATTATTATTTTATGCTCAGGTTTTAAAGCCTTAGAATTAATGAGATCTCTTTGATAGAGAAGAAAAGAGGGCCAAGGATCAAGTTCTGTTGCTGAAGTCATGAGCAGAGAGAGTATATCAAGAAGGAAGGTACTGTCAACACTGAGGTCTAGATAGATAAGGACAGGAAAAAGATCTATTAGATATGACAACACAGATGTCCATTTTTGAAAATGAAAAGTACTTTAGCAGACTTTAGGGAAGTCATATTGAATTGAGTTGAAGAGAGAGCAGAAAATGAGGGGAAGGAACTGTATAAATAGATAAGTCTTGAAAATTATATATATATTTTTTCTGTATGAAGGAGCAGATAAATTGTTTAAAGGAAATACTGTTGTATGGACGTGGTTAATTAGGTTGATTAGGATGAAGTTGGTTAATTAGGTTGTTCAATTAACAAATGTTTGATCTGCTATAACCGTCAATAACTGAGAGAGGTACATATGAATCTCCTAATATGTTATGGGTTTCTAAATTTCTTCTTGCAATTCTGTCAACACTTTATAGACTTTCAAGACTGTTGAGAGGTAGCTGACAGTGAGTATCACAACATTCCATAGAATAAGTGTAGAAATAGGTTTCATTAAGGACATGTAAAAGCTGAGGGTCAACATGAGAAGACATGTGGTGCCCAGATTTTTCATCTTCTCTTGAAGAAAGATGGGACCAGTGTGTACTGCTGGACACACGAGAGGATGTGCTCTTGAGGAGGGACCTTGCACCTCTCCTACTCTACCGTTGTACAGTGTAGGTGAGAAACAGCCTTGGATGTGAGATACAAAAAGAGAACTAAGTTTCCAAATTGAATGAATGTGGAAGACAACTAAGCAGGAAACTGAGTGAGAATGCCAGTAGAAACAGCTAGCAGCTTTGCAAGAAAATGGACCTGAGATATTGGGGGAAAGTGATTCTCTGGATCCATGAGAAATTAAATTCAGCACAGTCCTTTCCACCAGAGAAGAACATATCCTTGATCCTAGTCCAGGCATTGTAAGCAGGACTGGCTGCACAATGTGCAGGTCTCAGGCTAAATGAATAAATGAGGTCCTTTGTTCAAAAATTATGAACTCCAAAATGGAGACAGAAGAGCATTAAAACAACCATGCTGCTCTTCTGAACATGGGGCCCTATGACTGCACAGATCGAAAATCCATGAAGCCAGCCCTGATCCTCAGTTTCCGGTCGTGTTTGTCTTTCCTTTGTAATACTTCATACATGTTTATGGAAATGAAAGTTCCAAATTATTACTTTTCCATTTTATCATTATGTAGCATTGTTCTGTATCCCTAGTAATGTTTTTTGCCTTAAGGTCTGTTCTGTCTAATAACAATACAAATACAAAGCACTTTTATTTGTTTTAGTTTGCTTTGTTATCAGATTTACATCCCCGAAGTTTTCTGTTGTTGTTAATTTTGTATTGAGGTTATATATTAACGAAGACATTCAATAATATTTTTACTCTCCACTTCAGGCATAGATATCTACTTTACAAATACAACTTTTGTATTTCCATTTGAAAAGATATTCTTTTTCTATTTTATTCC
>NW_011895985.1:4318-6880 GCF_000151845.1 Pteropus vampyrus | reverse complement strand
TCTCATTAAACATTTTACAAGCATTTTCACATTTAATTCTCCCGTAAACTCCAGAAGAATTATTACCCACATTTTTCAGATGAGAAAACTGAAAAAGCAGCACAGCTAGCAAGCGGCGAGATAGGACTTTAAACTTGGGTTTCTACTGTCTCATGGTGTTAATGAGACTCAAAACAGAGACACCATGTAAAACGGCGTGCACCTGGCTTTATTGCTTTAATAAACCTATTATTTCTTAATTGTCAGTAAGCTTTCTCTGTCTCATTTAACGTTGAATTCCCTTTCCCCAGATTCATTTTTTCACTCCGCATAGCACTTGGCTCCATCTGACCTAATACATATTGACTTTATTATTCTGTCTTCTGCAACTCGAATGTCAACTCTGTGAGGACAAGGATTTTGTCTGTTTTGTTCACTGCTGTCTTCTCAGTATTTACAGCAGTGCCTGGCATGTAGGAGGTAGTAGACATTTGTCGAAAGAATAAATAACATGCTTCCAGAAACATCAGGCACCGATACAAAAATGCTCGTGGATTGAACCTCGTAGGGACCCTTAGTACCCACCCCTCCTTTCCACCTTCCTATAGATGAGAAGAAGAAAGGAAAAGTCCCGCCCCTCACTCGGCCGCAGTCGCGGGTGAAGCCTTCGTAGAGCCGCTCGGCAGGCGGATTGGATGACTGGGAAGGTTTCTGAAGTCGCATTTGAAACGATTCAGCGGCGTTGGCGCTGGCTGTGCGCGTCATTTCCGGCGGCAGGGCGCGGAGTCGACAACGGTCTTCAGAGCAACATGCCCAAGTGAGTAAGGGGACTGACTCTAGACGTGTTCGCTGTCACTAATTGTGGCCCAGTAAGGGAATACAGAGCGAGTTCTGGCTTCTGAAGCCTCTAGGGAAAAGAGAGGATCTGGGGCAGAGGGGGAGACTGGGGGTTCTAGATGCCCCCTTTAGAGTGTGGATGTCGACTCCGCGTATGCAACAAAAAAGCCTGGTTTATGTCAGAACGGTTAGTTTGATGTCCACGAATCGTGACATGTCCTTTTATTTTCTACTTTCGATGAACAGTACTTCAGTGAATGGGCACCTATTAACTGGTCGTCATCTCTTTTTCTCTACTTTTCACTTCTTTACAGGTTTTATTGTGATTACTGCGATACATACCTCACCCATGACTCTGTAAGTGGTGTTTCTTTTCAGTTACTAAATACCTTGTATGTAATAAGTTAGTTTTTTTGTTTTTTGTTTTTTGTTTTTTAGGTTTAAGTTTCTGCTTTTCATACTGCTGAGATTTAAGTACTTATTGCTTGGAGAAAATAATCTGAAGTGTTTATTTTTCTACCCTTCCTCTAACTGCCTTCATAGTTTGAAATTATTAGTCTTCCAGCAGTCGGTATTTTTAGTGGAGACCCAAATAACAAAGCTTTAGCAAGTTTGAAGATGATAAAAATGTATGATAAGTAAAAATTCCAGGAAAGTGTCCTAAAGTTCAAATATTAGATTGTGTCAAGGCCCTCAAATGTTTGATTAAATTGGAAATAAATGCCTAAATTTGAAACTGAGTAATTTGATTAAAAACTAACAAATAAGGGATCAAATATATGGTAGCTGAAGGAAACGACTTTGGGTGGTAAACACACAATAGAATATACAGATGTCAAGTGATAATGTATACCTGAAAATTTAGATTATGTGGGTTATGTCTATTAACATTTGCTGTATTTGAAATTAAAACTTAACTACTAATTCATTTCAAGTAACAATAATAAACCTTTTATTTGAAACACATAACATTTTAAAAGGGAAAAATAGTTGTTATCTAAAACAAAAACATTAGTATGACTGTAATATCATGGAAGACCGTTAGATTTCATCTTCTGCATTATAACTGTTGCACTATGTTTTGGTTAAAAATGTATGTAAAGAATCCAGATTCTCACATGTATATGGGGTTGAGAAAAAGAGAAGTTTAAAGTTAATAGCCTTTTCAGATCATTGTAGATATTCTTTAATACTTTATATTTCTGCACCAAAACTCAACACATGGTTAGTTGCAGTGTGGAATCTGAAACCACATCATACTTTTCATACTCAGTTACATTAAATTTCACCGGTCTGTCTTGAGTAGATCTTTTGCCATGAATGATTTTGTAACATGCTTTGGTCATTTGGAAAATTCTGGTTCACTTAGTTATGTAGGTCTTCCAAATGTTGACATGTTTGATTACATAATATAAAATCCATCCACTAATGTTATAATCTAATCAGAAATGGCTTTTAAGTATTTGGAAACTGACAAGCTCGTGGTGGCAGATAAGATTTTCTAAATTTCTAGTTTTTATTTGAAAAGTCAAATTTTCAAGTACTACCAATTACTTTCCTTGAAGTAACAGGCTCACTTTATTTTTGAGAAGTCTGAATAACCAGTTTGTTCATCTGGGGTGGGGAGCACAACATAGGATATGTAGTTAACATTAATATAATGGATAGGTGGAGAGCCAGAGGAGAGAAAGAATAATTATGGGGATTGTTTTATAAACTATATACATGTCTAACCAATGTGCTGTA
>NW_011895985.1:0-883 GCF_000151845.1 Pteropus vampyrus | reverse complement strand
AGGTCATTGGTTTCCCAGGGATATAGGAATGCATTAATATTAATTATTGAGGTTAGAGAAATCTGGTATTGGTTAGACTGGTAAATGAGGCAGAGAAGGATGAATTGCCTAATATTTATTGACATAGAACAGATTTTGTAGCAAATTTATGTATAACCCCCTTTATAATGTTCCATAGTTTTTAGAACCATTTTCTTATTACAATAGGAAAAGGTGGGGGATGGATTTGTAGCTCTCTTCAAAGAGTTTGAGAGACTTTGAGTTTCTTATTCTTTGTAGTCCTGACAAAGATAACTAGTCAGAAAGGAAGTAACCTATGTGACAAAACAGTTCGGGTATGTTTCTGACCCATGTCTTACATACGTACCATAATCTTTGTTTCATTAAGAAGATCTCTGTTATTTAGGCTAGTTGGGTCCAAGGCACTGACAGAAGGCGATATTGCATTTCTATGTTAGATCATCCTGGTATATTTGAAACATGACCTTTATCTCTTGTACTCAGCTGGCAGCAAGTGCGGACTTTGTGATATGGTTTTTTAAAAAGCAAATACTTATGATTTCAAACATACTAGAAAGACCTATTTAATGGATGAACCTTCCATGGCCGCACAGCCCAACTTCCCATTCCCCAACACCCAGCACCAACAAGTCTTGTTTAATTTATACCAGGGTTTTCAAGCTTAGCACTATTGATATTGGGGCTGGATAATTCTTTGTTATGGGGGCTGTCTTGTGCGTTGTAGGATGTTCAGCAGCAGCTCTGGCCTCTACCCACTAGATGTCAGTAACAATTCCCAGTTATAACAACTAAAAATGTCTCCAAGCATTGCCTAGTATCCCCAAGGGTAGAAAATTGCCTCTGGTTGAGAACCACCAAATAC
>NW_011895984.1:3989-5951 GCF_000151845.1 Pteropus vampyrus | reverse complement strand
GGGGCCTCCCCACTCTGCCGCGGAAGGGGTCCCCTCGCGCCTGTCCTGCCACCCCAAAACTGGCCCCGGGGCTGGTCCTGCAGAGACACAGAGCTTCCGGGCACCGGTCACTGTGTCCTTCACAGCCACGGGCGCCCCTCGCAGGGCTGTCGCCTCCCTCCCTGGGACCTGGGGCGTCGCCTCGGCCCCTGCACCCTGCAAACTGCAGGCGGCCAACCAGGCTGCGCGAGCGAGCGTCACCCGAGTCCCACGGCTTCGTGACGCCCTCTTTGTGGGGAAGCTTGACAGAGCCCCCGGGCAAGCCGGCCGCCGTCCCCACGGGCGCCAGGGCCACCTGGCTGGGCTCCCAGAGGCGTCGCCTCGCTCCCTCGCATCTGCGCCTGCGCGGTTTCCAGTCGCCGCTCCCCGCCCCCACCCGTGCCAACGTGTCCCGAAGCACATGTGGCACTCGGAATACGCCCTTCATGGGGACACACGACCAACTCCGGGCCAGCAGATAAGCTCACTCCCCCTCCACAGCCCGAGGCACCGGGTCCCCAGCCCCGTGCGAGGACCCGCGTGGGGCCGGCCGGTGCCCGGACACGAGGACGCGCGTTGGACAGCGGCGCCGGAAGGGGCGCGGTCACCCTCTGGCCCCCTTGGCTCCATCCTGTGACAAAGCCTCCGTCGTCCGGCCAAACACGGGGCAGAAGGTCTCGCTTGAGGTCCCAGGACGCAGAGAGGAGCGTTTAAAGTAACGCGATTGCGCAGGGCCGAGCGGTCCCCAGCGGGACCCCGCCCTCCGCGCTTCCCCCGCGGCCGCCAGCTGGCCGGGCTCAGGCGTGGGAGGATGCCACAGGGCCTGGCAGAAGACACCGAGCGCCGCGGGCCTCCCCCAGGCCTGGGCTGGGCGTTTCCTTCCGCCTACAGACGTGGCTTCGGGAAGGGAGGCCCTGGGTCCGGCTAGAGGTCGGGGCCATGAGAACCGGGAGAAGCCCGGCTCCGTCGCACCTGCGTGGCTCGGCCGGGCGCTGCCGGAGAAGACCCTCTTCGGAAGGTGGGAGTGGACAGGGGCTGGGGACGTGTCTCTGCAGACCTGTGGGCAGGAAGCGAGCAACCTCCACCCCAAAGCTCAAACCCCACACCCGTCATGAGAACAGACACCTGCGCCAGCCCCCCTCCCTGCAGCCCAGCACCCCCTCCACTCCCAAAGCCGGTCATTATCTGGAGGCCAAACACCTGAAGTTTGCTGCCCCAGAGGATGGCTTGGGGCGCCCTATCCTGGGCCCCTCCGGCCCCCACCCGAGGCAGGACACCGATGGCTGTCAGCACCCCTCACGGTGCCCGCTCTTCCCAGGGTCCACGCCTGGGGCAGAACCTGGGGACACGCTGGGGGGGTCTGGACACTGACTTCCTGTCATTCCCCCATAGGTGCCCACACGGCCACACGAAGCAGGGCATGGGGGCCCCGTCCTGCCCTGGGCTTGTCCAGGAAACCCTGCCTCTGCAGGGTGGTTCAGGCCAAGGTTCCAAGCAGCCACTGTCACTGGATCACATGGTACATAGTGTCATGTGCGACTTCCCTGAGGATCTCTGGCACTTCATTTGCATGTTAAGGAATGGATGTCATGGACCGGGCTGGAGTCGGGGCTGACGTGGACGTGGGGCTGCTTGCTGTCGTGAGGCCTCCCTCAGTTTCTGTGCATGCACGAGGGGAGTGTGTGCAGATGCACTTCTGTGTGTGCACGTGGGTGTGAGTAGGTACATGCATTTCTGTGCGTGCGTGTGTGTGTAGGTTCTGCAATTGTGTATGCACGTGGGTGTGTACACACTTGTTTAAGTGTCCCTGTGTGCACATGTGTGTCTCTGCGTGTGTGTGTGTGTGTTATGCCCCCCTGCAGCCTGCAGCGCACATCCACACACCTCCAAAAGGTCCCCAAGGCACGGGAGGCTGGCCCAGGGAATGACCAGGATGCAGACAGG
>NW_011895984.1:0-1024 GCF_000151845.1 Pteropus vampyrus | reverse complement strand
GGGGGGTCCTGTGCCCTGGGTATCCCTCTTTCTGCTAAAAGAGGACCAAGTTTGCTTGGGCCACATGATGCCACTCTGCTTTTGGGGAGAGACCTCCAGGCCACTCTGAGCACCTAGGGAGCGCTGAGTAAGGCCGTGCAGCCTTGTGGGGGATCGTTAGCTGTGGTCACCCCGTTCCTTGCAGCTGTGCTTGGAGCTGAGATGACCCGGCAGCCCAGCCCAGGTCGGGGACACCGCCAGGACAGTTGGCGTGGGGTGCTGCCGCTGTCCGCTGCGGGTCTCCCCCAGGGGCTCTGATGAGCTTTGTAGGGGCAGCGCGAAGGCAGAAACCTCACTGGCCAAAGACTGCTGCCCCATGGCAGGGCCACGCGGACCCAGAGCAGGGGCGGGCTGGCGTCCGCGGAGTGCGCTGCTCCTGGCTTCCCCAGGGCGCAGAAATGTCCTCTCACGGGCTCACGCGGTTTTCCAGTTAAATCCTTACCCCCACGTGCGCAGGCCAAGGCCGGTCTTTCCAGCGCCCTGTCGTCTCCCTTCTGCTCTCTGACTGATGGTCCCGGAGCCAGTTCTATGCTGAATGTCATCCCAGCGCCCTGCTGAGATGGAAGGCGCCCCGCCCTGCCCTGCCCCCTGTGGGCGGAGCCTCCGTTATCCCTCCCCGTCTCCCAGCCCCGCCCCTGTGGGCGGAGCCTTCGTGCTCCCTCCCCGTCTCCCAGCCCCGCCCCTGTGGGCGGAGCCTTCGTGCTCCCTCCCCGTCTCCCAGCCCCGCCCCTGTGGGCGGAGCCTTCGTGCTCCCTCCCCGTCTCCCAGCCCCGCCCCTGTGGGCGGAGCCTTCGTGCTCCCTCCCAGTCTCCATAGGGCGGCGCTTCCCAGTGGGAGCGCGGCAGGGGCCGTGCGACCCCGGACCCCCTCGTCCTGCTCAGCCCGCCTCCAGCCTACGGGGGGTGAATGAGGTGTCCCCGGCTTCCCCCTCTCCCATCTGCCCTCCGTCCCCCCAGTGGGCAACGACTCCACCTAGACCTGCAGC
>NW_011895983.1:3432-4314 GCF_000151845.1 Pteropus vampyrus | reverse complement strand
ATGACGCTTCAGAGAAAGACATAAAAAGGGGAAAGGGGTCGAGAAGACACCCGCACACACAGCGGACCCGTGAACGACGAGGGCGGTCGGGGCGCTGACCTCCTGCAGAATCGAGGCTCCCCCTGTAACTACAGTCGATCGCCCTCACCTGTCGATCCCCACCCACGGAGTTCGCTCTTGCACAACTACTATGAACGTGCAGGTTGATGTCACTGTGATCGATGAAAAAAAAAAATCCGCAGATAAGTGGACCCATGCAGTTCGAACCCATTTTCAAGGGTCAACAGTATGGCCAATTTATTTGTGACAAAGGCACCAGGTATTTCCACAGAAGTCTTTTCTGCATGTAGTTCCTGAATAACTGGAGGAACACATGAAGAAAATGAACCTCGACCCCCCCAATCGCACCATACACGAAAATAACTTGAGGTCAAAGTTATACTTATGTATAGAAGTTATTAATATAAAGCTTCTAGAAAAAAACTAGAAGAATGTATTTGTAAAGTTGGGGTTGGCAAAGATTTAACAGTGAGTTTACAATAAGCACCAAAATAAAACAAACTGATAGTGAACCTTCATCAAAATTCAAAATGTCTGCTCCTCAAAACACAATATCAAAATGAAAAAGTAGGGAGAAGACAATGGGGTTGGTTGCTTAATGGGAATGGATTTTATTCTGGGTGCTGTAAACGTTTTGAAATTAAAGACGATAATTGTACAACATAGTGACCCTATTAAATGCCACTGAACCGTGCACTTTAAAATGTTTAATTCTATATGAATTTCATATCAATTAAAAAAATAACGAAAAGAAGAATAAATAACAGGGACAAATGATTAGAAAATCTGCGCTCTCTTATAGTTTAGAGCGCGTGGGCATTT